>NC_060288.1:27608955-27822803 GCF_021613505.1 Equus quagga | reverse complement strand
CCAGTTTACAAGGGTTTTATCAATTACTGACGTGAAAAAGATTAGATGAAGCCTTAGCTATTAAAACTACTATCCGGCATGAATCTGTAAATAAAGAAAAATTCTCATGAATAAGTCACGATTAACTTTAAAATTTCTTGCTGAGGAAGTGACATACTTCTTGACATTATAATTTGTGCATTCTTCCGATTTCTTAGCCTATTGCTTGTTTTTACCGTGCAGGAACAGGCAGATATTTTTATGTTTCTCTTTCTGTAGCATCTGAAGTTTGTCAGCAAATCCCTGCATCATTGGTTGACATACTGGGCTTTGTGAGAGCCAAGAGTTTCTTTACTAACCAAAAGAAATATCATGAAATTATAAAGTACACGTACGGCAAACTATTGCAACAAAGAGCTAACAAACTTTCCTCCTCTAAAATTAATTGTGGCTAAAGGTCATGTAAAATATATTCTATGTAGATTGTTTAGCGCTGGATAGTGATGTCAAACCATTTGTATAGGATGACAGTATTATTTAAATTTTTCAGAATCCAATCACCACCAGCCTACCCACTTTCTTTCCACATATAGACACAGTATATGCCATTAACTTGGTTTACTTTGAAAAAATAAATCTGATATCCTACAAATATTTCCTGTCCAAAATGTGAATTTGCCTGATTCGACTTACTACGGTGTTAATTACAGACTCAATTATTTATGTATTTTAACTCGAATGAAATAGTATTGGATAGAATCATCTTACTTAACTGCTTACTTACTTAACTTACCTAGTTAACTTAGTTAACTTAGTAATTTACTTAACTGCTCAATAATATAAACATTCTTATGTTTAAATTTTATCTTAAATCTTCTTTAACATTTACTTTTGGAAATTCTGGAGGTTTTTATGTAATATATATATATACCTGATTACTCATGTTTGTGGAAACCTCAAAAATACAAGATATATCTGAAGGATATTTATTTTTCTGAAAGTCACATAAATATTTCATTTTATTTCCCATATGTATTCTGTAATGGTTTAACTCAGAAATTCAGGATTTTAGCATGTTGACATTCATATCCTTATTATTTAATTGAATGTGAATATGATGCTTCAAATGATCCAGTTCTTGTCAAGTTTATTCAGTATTTTTCTTATTATTTTGAAAAATTCATCACATATCTGTACATTATGCTTTTAAAAATTGAAGTGTTGGCTGTAATGTGTTATGTATCATGACATTCCTTACATAGTTGGTTAAAAAACTCATTTTCTGTCATAAATAGTTCAGTCACAAAATAGTGTAATTTAATGGAGAGAATGTGGCATTAACATTGTTATGAAACCGGTTTGACTCTTTATTAGACAGATATGTGACTTTGAGAGAGTCACTTAGTATTTCTTAGCCTCACTTTTGTAATGCGCAATCTGAGGATGATAATGGTACTTATTTCATATATGAAGGAGAAATTGACGTAAAATATTGAACTGACATATATTGACCAATTAATAGATGTTAGTTACTATTATTTTGTTGTTATGGTTATTATCATGCAAAATTGTGTCTTTCATTTTAGCCAAACATTTAGTGGCTCTTGATGTGGATTTCAGTGTGTGAGGGTGAGGCAGGCACTTTTCAAGGTAGCAGTGACTTCCCATGAGGAGTGAGTAGCATGCTAAGGGGAAATGGACAGTATTCTCTGCACATTGAATCCCAAATTGTAAGTCAGAATGCACTGTTCATTCCTGACCGTGATTTGTGTTTTTGTTGGTAGCCTAGTTCCTAGACATGCTTTCCAAAATATAATGAAACCAAAATGTAGATGATTTAGTTGAATATTCTGGGAACTTAAGTGCCATTGAGAACATTGTGATGAGCAGATGACATACTATGCCCAGATATTAAGCAGACAGCTTGCAGATATGTCCTGGAAATCTGACCTCTTTCTTACATGTGAATCTCCTATAGTATTGTAAAGAGGCTTCTAACTTTAAAATTCTATGAAATATACCTAATTTTTTCTGACAAATCACAGATTTCATAATAAAATGTGGATACTAACTTAAGAAAATTTAACAGAGAAAACTATCACTGGGTCACATTAAGACATACTTATCCATAACGTTCCATAAATAAAAGAAAAATTAAATAACAACTAACAAGTAATACTAAATGCTGGCCAATTAGGTCAAGTCATTTTAAAATAATGTGTTTGAATGAATCAAACAGGGGAAGGATTGGCAATGCAGGCCTAGTGGCAAACAATAGCTAATCTCTTCCATTAACCCTTTCAACAATTATTTGTGCAAAAAGCCTAAATTGAGTAATAGCGGCAGAAAGCATCAAAGGATACAGGAGTTTTGAGATTAGATGCTTGGTTTGTAAATAATGTCATTCAGAGCCTACTGGGTTGTTGCTATTGTTTTGGTGTGGAAACAATCTTCTAAATATGGCATATGTGGGAAGTTTACATACTAGCAAGAGCCTTATTCTTTCTCAGCACATGGAATTTTAAGAGTCTTTTTGGTTGTGAGTGGCATAGGAATTCAGGAGCCACTTGGGCTCTACTGACAGCCATTCCTGTGCAGCAGCAAGATGCCCACCAAGAACAGAAGAGGATGCTGAGAATGAGACTCCTTGCCAAGAGCAGAAGAGACCTGACGTTCATTGATTTCTTTCCACAAGCTAAAAGAAAGGGTCAATGTACACGTCATGGGGGAGAATGACAGGGTACAATGGAAAAGACATGGATGTTGAATGGAAGAATCACTGTGTCTTCCCCCACCTTTTTAAATATTTGATTCCATGTTTATAATTTTGTATTCTCTAGCAGGTAACCAGGTAGATTATAAGGCTGTAATAATTCAACAGATATTTCTTGAGTGATTTTATGACTTAGAGGCATTGACTGCATGATACTGATTGCATAGATGACGAACAAAACAAAAACAATGAGGAGATAGGCTCCATCAGCAAAACCAGTAATGTTTTTAAGAGAATGTTTGAGTTAAGGACATCGAATGGCAATTACAGACTCTTGCACACACACACATGCACATATACACACACTATGTCAGTTACTAAATGTCCGCATTCAACAATTGAAAAAGCAACGTCATGATGACTATACATAGAAAGCTCTCACCCACATACAAACAAGGGTAGGTAAGGCACGTGAGTAAGAGGGAGATGACAAAAATCTATTCTAAATGATCCCACGTAATATAAGAAAGAGTTCTGACAATTCAGGGTCTTATACATGTTAAAGCAAAATGTTATCTCTAAAACGTGAGAGCATAATGAAGAAATTCAAGATTTCAAAAAGATTACAATATGACAGAAGGAAATGAAAATCAAACAATCAGAGCCTAGGGGGAAATACCGGAAGAAAGAAATGTGTAAAAATTATGAAATGAAAACATTAGAACTTACAAAAATAGATTTTTTTAAATGGCATAATTGCCTGGGACACGAAATAGTTTTTGAAATATTTATCAAAAAATAGGAAAAATATAAATATAGAAGTTACTAGAAAGGATATGGGAGAGAACCAACACGTACATTAAAGGAGAAAAAAATAAAGATAAAAAGGAAAATTAAAGTTATAATGGAAAACACTTCTGAATATTCTTGAATATGTGATCAACTCTTTACCTTGACATTTTTATGTAGAATGATTATCAGTATATAAACTGATCCTTTGAGGTTTCTAAACGGCGAGGATTAAAAATTGTATGATCAGGAAGGAAAAAAAAGTCATGCCCCAGAGGCAAAGCTGATATTAAAAATCAGACTGGACATGCCAACCAGTCAGAAAGGATGTGGGTTAGCAGCAGTCTGAGCGAGCGCTGACTGACATTAGTTAGTAAGTGCATTCAGAGCTAGAGATTTTATTTGAGAGAGGTGGGTCTTTTATCATGTTATTTATTCTTTCGATTGCCTCCCTTCACAGTGAGTGAGATCACGAGGGTGACATTGGGTGACATTGGCTACTATCATTCGCTGTGATGATCTTCAGGGCTCACATGAAATGAATCCATCAAATTTTGACTTGGAGAGGTGGGGGTGAGGGTATTATAGTATTTGTGCTTATAGCTTTTGTTTATTTGTTTAATAATTAAAACAAGTGTATCTTGCAACTTTGTGGCTTTTCTTATTATTATATTAAGTTTATTGCCATTAACACAGTCTGAAACAGGTCAGTAGCCTTAAAAAGCCTTTCCATTGGAGTCCTTTCCATTAATGTTGGTTGGATTGATTTCAGTTGACAGCTAAGCTATATGCAACCTCCCTCCCGAAGTCCTATTTCTCTCCCTTTGCAGATTGCAGAGCACTGAATCTGAAGACACCTCTCCATGTTTTTTTTCTCCAAAGTCAGCTCATTGTAAACATGTGATACTTCATATTTAGAACTTCCTTTAACAAATCTCTCACAATATTTGAATATATATGCTTTTTTGTTAAACATAATACGAATATGCATAACTTACTGGATATGGAAAGATAAAATTAAACTTCTCTACAGATTGCTTCAATACTAAAAATTAGTTTATTAACTCACCCAAGTAGTCTAGGTAGGTTTTATCACTTAACTAATAGAAAAAGAAATAATGTATTTCATACCTTTCTTAGTACTCTAAATATATGTACCTTTTATAGAAATATGTGTGATTAAGATCACCCTGAGTCTGTGGGGATTGGTTTCTCATCTTCCTAAGGGATTGAAATGAGTGATATTTGCCACTGCTTAATGCACATTTTAATATAATTTTGGTGGGCCAGCTGATTTTTGCATCATATATAAATTGCATTTTAAAAATTTGTTATGATATATTCATTTAGTATTCAGAAAGTTTTTGTGTTCAGGAAAATATTCTAGCATTTTCTTAATGTTTTACAAATTACATTGAAATTGTGTGATTTTATTTAATAGTAAGATATTTTAATTTTTTTTACTTTTCAGACCTGAATGCAGCGATCATGTAAATTAGACAAAGGAGATAAAAGTAACCTCTGGATATTCTTCTTGTGCAATATTTATTCTGGATGAAGCATTAAGATCACTAAGAGAGGTGTATCACTGTAAGTATTTTCAAATGAAATTAGAATGGTTTGTTTTGTGGCTCGATAAAGTCACATGCAGTACACTTTAACAGAATTTTAGAATAACATATGTAGTGTAGGAGCAGTAACAGGCAGATTATTACAAACTCCTGAAATGCTAGCTGATAAGAGAATAGCAATTTAGAAAGAAAAAGTTATTCTGGATATAGGAGCTCTTAATTATAGAATAAATATTTGGTATAAACGAAAAGTTAAGTGAGGGATAAAATGACAATTGTTTATTATGTCATGGTGATCTCTGCCAGAAAGTGTTTAAGAGTGTGACAGTTTTCTGATGAGAAAGTAAGATAATTGTAAAACTATCCTGGGAAGGATGATAGTCTTACCGTGAATAATCAATACATATGAGCTATAGGATTAGAAAAAGAATGGAATGAGAAACTTTTATGAAGCAGTCTGCTTAAACTTTTGTGATGTTTTTAAATTTATGGAACTATCAGTGATAATAGTACCAAGTTCAATTATTGGAATAATTAATCTGTGGCTAATTAAGTTATCAAGTGCTCTGTAGTCACAGCATCTGCAATTTAATCACATAAAATTGTTATATTCATAAAGAATAAAAATGGAAAATCTTGCATAAACCTTGTAAACTGACCTGAGGGCTTCATTTGGTCATTTAAATGAAGAAATAGATTTTCCACATAATATTCTACAGCTTTCTACTGTAATTTGTGGGTAAGTGCTATCATGACTGGTAAAGAGCTTGTAATGGTAGCCATTTTGCAGGTAGACGAAGGGTGGCCAGTTATAACTCTTAGGTTACAATGTCTTTGATAGTCCTGTGAATTACACAGAAAAACATAAACTCTAGGGGAATTTCAGGGAGATTATATTTAATAGTAAAACATCCACACAACTAGAATTTCTTTAGGTTTTGAAATCATATGTGGCTATCTCAGCTGATACTCAGAGCTCCCCAACAGGGCCTTCTGCTTGGTCTGGCCCATGCAGTACAGATGACTACATATCCTGAATGTTACCCGAGGATGCAGTCAAATATCTCCAATGTTTTGACTTGTGTTATTAACCAGAAAAATTATTCAGATAATGAAATGTCTTTTTTAATATCCTATGGCATGTAACACTTTTTTCCCAAAACTGAATACATAGTTTGGGGAAGTCTTTGTGAATGGAACAATTTATATTACCTGAGTTCATTCCTAATTGCAGAGGTATTTTATTCTATAAAATGTAGTGATAACTTAGATTTCCTACTTCAAAATTTGAAAATTGTATTTGTAGTAATATTTTAACTACATCCAAGACTTGGGACAATGGACCTAATTCATATTTTAAATGGGTAAGTAAAGATTTTAGAATCAGTCATAAGATCTGTTTTATTTAGCTGAATCTTATAATTTTTATGCTCTCATTATGTCATAAATATATGTCACAATTTGACTGAATAATGAAATTGATTTAAAGCCAGATTAGCACTCAAGACAAAATCAAACATTAAATATGTCACTTGTCTTACTAATGAAGAAATTCAAAGAAAGAATTTTTAACGTCTTCCATAATAGAATTTCTCTAGGTTAGAGTGACTATTTTGAATGAATTCGAATTATTTTTAATTAATGATGTTGATGCCGTGTAACTGAAAGAAATTTGTGAGTTGCTTTAAAACTATGAATCTTCTTGTAAAATGCTCAGGCCATTGATCAGAACCATATTGTTAAATACAGATTTTCAGAAATAAGTTTCAGTGACATTTAAGATGGAGTGATATTTGAAACCATACCTTTTTTAACACATTTAAATTGCTTAATACAATCTTCAATCTATAAAATTTCCTTTCATCTAATCACTTTATTATGTCTTGTATCAGTGTACATATGTAAGTTTGTTTTTTAATAACCATGATTAGAAGGAGGAATATATAGAAGTTCATTTACACCAAGAAGACAACCTGGTATAAGAAATTATTTTCGTGAAGTAAAATGTGTCAAGCCCTCTAGCGGCATTAATATGTAAGATATTTCATTGTGGTCTTTCTTTAATAAAAGAAATTGTTTTTGTTTGTTTTTTCCTTCAGTACGAGTATTTAATAGTCCCTTGACATCAGCTGTATTGCAAATTCCCATTTGCTCTGTTTGGCAGATAATTTGCACTATACTTTAGATGGCTTTTCTAAAGAAGAAAATCTTTACCTTAGGTTAAAAAAATTTTAAATGCCTACACTTAACATATGAACAGCCCACTGGGTGATAGGTCACATTTTTTGAGTCAGTTACTTTTATCCTTGAGTCTAATGTTAAAAGATATTTGTACTGTTCCATATGCATGATGATAATAACAACAATAATTTTTTAGGAGAAAAAGGACATCATTTATGAACTTAGAAAAGATGTTTGTTTAAATAAATAATAGCTAACGCCTTCTTTGTAATTCTTACTGAAATCTTTCACACTATTTAAGGTTTAAAGGAATTGGTCTTAAACATACATAAGGATGTTTCCATTGAGTTTTTTGTCTTTTTTAAAAATTTTGCCTCTTAATATAGAAGGCCTGCAATTAGAGAGGAGCTTTAGTTGGCAGGTCTACAAAGTGTGTTTCAATTACTAAGAAACGAGTTTCAACCTCATGCCAGTATTTGTATTTCTTTCTTTTAAAACTTTGAAATGTTGACATTTGATACATAGCCAGAGAAAACCTAGGAACACCAAGCAGTACAAATGGAAACAACATGGGAAAGTCTAAGATGAAAAGATGAGTCTCAGAGAAGATCTGTTCTCAAAGACGAATTCCTTGATTTCTTGACTTTTATTTCAACTTTATTTTAGATTCTGACAGTAGGTTCTAGAGTAACCATGAAAGACACTGTGGTAGGAAGTGCTATACTAGCTTTCAGAAGACCTACGTCACTTCTGAGCTTCATACGGCGTGTTTTACTGTAAGATGAGAATAATCGTAGTCCTGCTTGACCTCGGTCCCTTCAGGACTTCTGAGCTTGATGAGCATTCTTTTGGAAATGTGTGGTTTATCATTGCTTCTCATTAAGGAATTCATACAGTTGGTGAGACCGTGGTTGGTCTCTCCTCTTCTCCCTATTGGTGCCCTCTCATTCTTCAAAGTCTCCACTTAAAACCAATTTAAAACAAAATACTAAATCCTATTGTCCAATATATTTGCTCTTTCACTCTCTAAATCTAGAGAATTTTAAACCTGTCGTGTCTTTAACCTTCACTCTAAAACAAGTTCATTTAGAAACTTGAAGAATTTGATGTTTCATACTTGTATCACCAAAACATGTATATTTACGCTTCTGCTCTCAGGTTATTCTAGTTTTTGTCTCCAACCACTTGGGTTTGGAGTTTCACGTTGATGTGTGATTTAGTGACATCACAGACACCAATTCCAAAAAGGAAACAAATAAACAGAATATTCTGGAACTTAGTATATTTCCGGACTCAATCCTATGTAATATGTAGCTCTATGGAAGTTAGATTTTTGGACTAGGAGTCAATATAGCCTCGTCACTGCACCTAAGTGTGCTCTGAGGTCACATAGACTTTGAGGTTGACAAAATCTTTAAGATGTCTTCTAATGTAAGAGTATCCTTGCTCCAAATCATGGAACCACTCAAAAGATTACACCATCCTTTAAAATGGGGGCAGCAAAATATGGTTCTCCAGGATGTTTTCCCTTTGCAATCTCCCTCTCTCTTCCATCACTTCCTTCTCTCCATCTGTTCCCTCTCTCCTTCCTGTCAGGAGCTAAGATGAGCTGGAGAGAGCTGAGCTGCCAAGTGTCTGAGTAGTCAGTTAAGACAATAAGCCAAAATGAAAGTAACAGTCAAGCACTTACTCACTTGCTGGGCTTACATAAGCAAGAGACTAATTTGGAGAAAGCCCCAACTCATCCTCATTCCTTTTCCCTCATGGAACACACTAGTTGGTGGTCAGGTGGGTCAGCATAGATTTGGGGGTCATCTCACTGCCCAGAGAGCCCTGAACAAAAGGCTTTGTCAGGTTTAAGGACCTAGTGCCAGGGGGCGGGGGAGGCGGCAGAGCTGGGAGTGGAAAGTGCTGAGTCAGAACGGAGAAAAGTGTGTTCCAGGTTCCCCAACTCCACCAAAAGGAGGTCTCAG
Organism: Equus quagga; assembly: GCF_021613505.1. Classification (NCBI taxonomy): domain Eukaryota; kingdom Metazoa; phylum Chordata; class Mammalia; order Perissodactyla; family Equidae; genus Equus; species Equus quagga. Next base: position 27,813,597 of record NC_060288.1, on the reverse strand, counting down.
CAGGGGCCCCTGAGGAAGGCCTCTGCTGAAGACCCCAGATAAAGAGAGCTCCCTCCAATGAGGGCATATGGTCCAGGAATGGAGGTATATGAAAGAGCAAGGCTGGCCACGGGGCCCTGAAATGCCCTCTAGAGACAACACAGCAGTCTGGTGTGGGGAGGGTGCCTTTCCCCTTTGAGGCCTGCCTGGTAAAGGCTTTGTCATTGCCTATGATCAGGCCGAAAAAATCACACATGGGGTTTAGGTCTGGAGTGAAATGCCTCGTTGGTTAGCATCTTACTTGCTTACTTCTCTTTAAGTCTAAATTAGGCAGTCAAACTCAATGAAATTGTTCTTTAGAACACTGTACCAAAAACCGTTATTCAATCAGTTTCCATGTATAGAGGCCCTTGCTCTGAACTTGGGGTGAAGTGCTTGTGATACTAAGATGAACCCCCACCCTCAAGGAGTGTTGTGTCCCCTAGGAGTCCAGAGGGAAAAATATTTATAAACATTATTGTAATAATATTATGTGCCGGGCTTGCTCAAAATGCTCCACTTTATCCTCACAGCTACTCTATTACTTACGAACTACGGTTATCTTCCATTTTGAGGATGTGAGAGCAGCGATTAAGGAAGGTTAAGAGGGGTTAAGTAACCTGTCTGCTGGTAAGTGGTGAAGCTGAGTCCAGAGGCCATGCGCTTAACCACTGCATTTTACTTCAATTTAGAAATACCTAAAAGCTAGAGATATGAATGAAATGTTAGAGGAGAAGTGAAAAGAGGCACTGGGTTCATGTGGGATGTCAAAGGAGGGATGTCTAATCTGAGTGGACTGGGGTGTGGCATGGGCATGGGGGCTGGATTTGAAAGGCATTTAAGGTACATGGGACAGCATCAGTAAGGACATGAGGAGTGCTGTGGACTACCTTAGTCTGGTGTTTCAGAAAATGAATGAAGCACTGAGCATTATAAAAGAGGCTGAGGATGTAGGCAAGGATTGGCTAGAGAAAGAGATGAACATATGGAGATGGCAACTTCCGAAGGACCTGGCACACCATTTTCTACTGGGTGTTAGTGAAATAGAGCCGGGGGAGGAGCAACAAGAAAATGCCTTGCGTATTTTTTCATTTTGATTTGATGAATGATGCCTCATACTGAGGCAATTACAGGAGGAGGTGTGTGCAAAAGGTACATTTTGCTTTGGGGATCTTGAGTATGTGCCTTTGAACCAGCCAGTAAAGGTAGTTTGCAGACTGTCAAATATGTGAATCAACAATTGGAAGAGAAATGGAACCCTGGGGAGCAGGGAAATCTAACGAAAGGGTGGAGAAAAACGACCCCCAAAAGAAAGAGCCTTTCAAAAGAAAGGTCAGGGGGAGCAGAACAAGAAGAGCCAGGAAAGGCAGGGTCAAGGAGTTTTAAAGAGAAAGAGGTGATGTTGATGAGATCACTGCAAAAGAGAGACCAATTAAGATAAAAACTGAACTGATCTTTCGACCTGGTCCCTAAGAGGTCACAAGTTTATGCTCTGTAGCCAGGGCTTTAGTGCCAGCTGCGCCGTGGATGGCTGTTTGACTTTGGCAATGTCATTTGGTCTCTCAACATTTCAGTTTCCTCATCGTTCAAATGTGGTTAAAAATATTATCGATCTAAGAGGGTTATTGTGAAGAGTAGATGTTATAATGCATATAAAAATGATTTACAATGAGAACTCTCTATAATGTTTGCCATTATTTTTGTTTAGGGTAAATTAGTTGTCTCGTAGGTGAAGAGACGTATAGATGAGCACATCTCTTGAGACTGGGATAAAGGAAATGATTGGTATTTCTTTAGACAAATTGGTAAACAAGATACTCAGGGAGAGAATGCCTTAATATTTCAATGACTTTATCAGTTAAACGTTTTCTTAAAATAAAACAAAAATAAAAATCAGGACTTGATTTGACCTAAAATTATAAATAAAAATTTGGTGAATTTAAAGGTGTTTGGAAATAAGACTCCTTCTATCCTCAAACTATACACATCTGTTTGGGAATATTCTTATGTTTACATTTTGTGGTACATCTTGTTTCCTGGAGGTGAAGTAGTAATCTTCTATTGCTCAAAAGTCAAATGTAAAACATTCTTTCTTTAGGACAGGAATGAACAATCTAATATGGCCTGTTAAGTCATGACAGAAAACTTGGCTAAAACAGCTCTGACAAACAAAGCGTAGGAAAACCGTTACGCCCCCCTTCCACGTAGTTGCTAAAGGAAGTTATAAACTCTTTTTTTGAATGATGCTGAATTGATTTAAATATGTTTTAGAATTCTTCCGTTTAAAAATATCTGAAGAATTGGAATCATGTTACACGTTTCCTTATCAGCCTTGGTTATTACCTTTTTTCTGTGGGTGTCACATATTTAGATATAACCAAAAGCAATTATCGTGAGCCTGAAAGGACTAATCAAGCTAGGGAATAAAAAGGTAATGTTAAAGTAATAGAACTGATTTTCTTGTGGATATTTTATAAAGGGACATTTTCTTAAAGAGTATGCATGTATATGCCATACGTCTTTTATTAGGATTTCTAGATGCACTTCTATCACTTGTTCTGTGTGTGAACAATCCTGTGCTCACCATCGTTAATTTGAATCAGTCTTTTTCTATGATTCTGGGTTAATTTAGCCTGGATTTCTGTTCTTTCGGAAATTGAAAGCTACAAATAATCTTAGACGTGTTGAATGGAAGCTAAACTTCAGAGAGGCTAATATCAAATCTAAGGATGCCAGTTCCTAAATTTTGTTCTATTTCTATATGTCTTACTCATGCTGATTTATGAGCTCTCCCGAGATTCAAGAGCCATCTTTATTCTTAATTGGATATAGTGTTCATTCTCATATGATTTACCCTGCACTCAAAGGCTTGCTACTTTTGCAAAAGCTGGCAGCACATGAACAATTTGGACTTCTTTGGAACTCTTGCCTGCTTGGGGAACAACCAGTTTCTTTGAGGAAATTGTTTTTAATGAATAAATATGACACTTTTCACTGGCTTCCATGGCATAGCTTTTAAGAGAATAGGAAACAAGGCTGGTGAGACCACCTTGGGCCTACCATCCCAAGGGGGGCCTGTGGTTAAGCAAGCAGTGAAAGAAATGGCAACTTCTACCTCTTTCCTAGCTTCTGTTCCTGTTTCAGATTTACTTCTGAATTATTTTTCTTTACTACTTTTTTATTGCTAGATAGAGCTCTCTCTCCGGTTTCAAGGTTCTTAATATTTACAAAAGGGAAAAATGACTTTTAGGGTGATAACCTTCACTGCAATTAAAGGAGCCTATAGTGATATTGAAAGAGATTGTCCAATACACAATCTTGCTTAGGAAAAGAAGTGATCGATTTTAATTTGCTACTTTTTTAGCATCAGCACAGTTTTGCTATGCAGCTTTAAATATGCACATAAACCACAGTGGTACTAAAACACAGTAAGTCGAGTTCTGATCATTTCTTTTGTCAAAGAAGCATGATCTTAACTCATGAGTCACCGTTAAATATAAGTGTAATGTGGAGGAAAAGTGAAAATACATTATGAGGTGGGCTTTTTTTGCCAATTTGTATAATTTTTCAGTTAAGCAGTCATAAATCAAGGAATATTGTATTTTTTGAGGCTCATTAAAGAGACATTATACATCAGAATAGTGAAGTCGTCAGCATAATGAAATGATGAATGCCTGTAACTATCTGTATGTAAATGATGTGAAACAGATTCAGGGTGTTACAAAGGAGAATAACAATCTCCCTGACAGTTCCCCGTAGGTGCAGTTGCTGGATGCTGGTGACAGATGTTAAATGCAAACCTCTTCACTGGCAACCACTTATTAGCACTCAGTGGAAACTGGCAATATAAAATAAGACAAATAGCAGATAATATCATTTTAAATAAATTTGTTCAGTAAGGTGTGTTATTGCATTTCAAGAGCCTTCTTTATTGACAAGGGCCATATTCCAAATTAAAGAAAATATACTAGAAAACAAAATGGTTATTTTGAAAGCTGGTCTGTAAAAAATGTATATGTATATTGCAAAAATGTCCCATTCCCCTAACTTATGTAGGGACTTCTCCATAAAGTGGAGAAAATGTCAAACTTGATCAATTTAGGTTCACTTATCCTATCGATGAAACTTGTCTATCTCACCTGTACTTTTAGTGGATGGATTCCTGTGCATGCTTTACATGGGGAGATTTGTAACATGCATTGCATTTTGTCAACCATCACAGTGAGTGTGGTTTTTGAGTTCTGTTTTAATCTTCATGTTTATTAAAGTCATGTCTCTTGTTTGAGACTGCACAGCCTGTTGCTTCTCCAGGACCTTCAGTCCCACATTTCAGGTGCTTGATTTCACTTACCCAAGAGGAGCGGGCAATAGATCTGGTAATTTTCTGCAGGTTCTCATCTATCTGTGCCTTTCACAGCACCTGGTGGAGGTGCCAAGTACATAAATGATTATTAAATGAAGAAGGAAAGGAAAGAGAGAGGGAAGAAATGAGGAAAAGAAGAAGGAAGGGGGAGAAAGAAGATTTATAGTTCAACAAGGGTCATTCACTGATGAGTCTGTTGCATTGGCCAAGTCATTTGAACTCTCTTTGCATGTATTCTCCCTTTTATTTTGTTTTCTGTCTTTTATCTTATTTGGTTTTATCGAGGTATAATTGACAAATAAAATTGTAAGATATTTCAAGTGGACTGCGTGATGATTTGATATACCTATACGTTGTGGAAGGATCCCCCCCGTTGAGGTGTTACCTCATATATTTACCTTTTTTTTGGTGTGCATATTTAAGTTTTACCCCTGATTTAAAAAAGGGTAGTGATTCATACCTATGCGACAGAGTTTGCAGAGGACCAAAAGGGACAGTATATGTGGAATTAGAGTGCTTTTGATGGTATAACAAATTATACATATGAGACATCAGTATTATTTTAAAAAACAATGTCAACCTTAGCACCTTGGAGATAGGGAAGACACTTTGGATTGTATAACCAAATGTATGTGGACAAAGTGATATCAATAAAAATATTCATAATCTGTGTGTTTTGGGGACAAGGGTTTATTATTTTTAGTAAAGTTTCTTCATACCTGTGCCATAGTATTTTGGCATCTCATAAGGTGTATGTGAATCGCCAGCAAGATAAATGGCATAATTTCCCCATTAGCACCAACCAATGTGGTAATATCTTTTCTTTATCCTGATGCATACATCAGGGGCTTAAAATAATATTTGACTAAAGAGATTCTTTAAAAAAAAATTATCACCTAGTTTACTTCTTTTTGCCTTAGGGATACAGCGAATTATAGGCATGTGAATTTTTTATTAATAATTAAATGTTTGTAGTTTGTTGTGACATGAAAAGTCCATGAGGACATAGTAGTGCAAGTTTTCAATTGTGGCAATATCAAGTAATCACGTTTATATTGTTAATGGCACTTTGAATATGCTAGTGTATATAATAATAAGTGTTGAATCAATTCCTTGAACATATTTTTTGAAAATTTATATGTGAAAAAAAAGATTTGAAAATATCCAGTCATAACTTAAAAGGCCAAAATTATGCATAGCTATTACAGCACTAAACTAAAATTAAAATGTTTTTAAGAAAATAGACCATATTAATGTACTTTTCCTTTTGATTTTGCAAGTTTACTCACTTACCAAAAGAAATACTCTTATGATTTTGTGTTATAATTCTTCAACTTAATCCATATGCAAACACACACAATCTGAGAGCTACATATTGTAAAATTTTTTTAATGTGATTCACTTTTCTCCATAACTACATAAATATATTTTTGGAATTTTTGTAATATCCTGTTCTGTAATTGACTATCTATTTTTCTTGAAAGGGAAAAAAGAAACAATTGAAAGTTCTGGTAAGGACATCATTATAGACGTTGAAAAGAGACACGGAGAGAACCACCATAAAAATTTAACTGCAAACTGCCTGACATTTTTCTTTGAAGGAAAGGAAGCCAGGGTTCTTATCGTGAAAATTATTATTTTTTAACAGTTTATACCTATTGTTAAAGGGCCAACACTAAAGTATTGGAAAGTGTCACATAGATCAATCTTCTTATTTTACAGCTAAACATCTTGTAAACTTACTGTCAAAAGTAGGGAATGAAATCTACTTACTTTAAATTCTGTTTTTATCTAGTTAATTTTTAACATCTAAAGTAAAAATATGCTAAACAGAGCAAAATGAACAGTTCCATATTTATATGCACATGTATACCACATTTTTATGCTTCTTAGTATAAATTCTAATTGATTATTATTATAATTAAATTATGTATTTTAAAAATAATGACAAACACTTATACAATTTTTCTATTTTAAAAAATCACTTCTAAATCCTTTACCTCATTTGATCAATGACATGATTTGAATCCTTGTCTTTTAATTCCAAGTTCCTTGCTCTTCCTAGCCTACCATAGTGCTTTTTGATAAGTCTCAAATTTGAATCCAACAAAATACACATGGCAGTCCTTAGTGCACTTTGCCAAGCCTAAATTATAGTCTATGGAAGGGGACATTTAATTGGATGATTTGTCAGTTATATCAAATTTACTCACTTTCTGTTTTAAAGGTAGTGTAAAGATAGATGGATGTTCAAGGCATGGATTGAGTTCAGAATAACATTTCCACCATTTTCCTGCGCAGAGAAATGGCTCCAAAAAACAGTTCTCAAAGCCAAAAGTCATCCTATCTTATTACATAATTCTTCTTCCTTCAGTTGCATATCCTTCATAAATATTACCAAGCTATCGTTTACTGCCAATTGAAAGAAATGACTTAAGCATTTCTAAAATGATAAACATTCAGCTTTCTTTCCACCTGTGTATATATACACACATGCACATATATACATATATAGGTTATGTGACATATATGTATGTATATATATGCATATGTGGTTTTAATAAACTTTAGTTTTATTAAACAGAATCCAGCCACCTCAGTCAGATTAAGGGGCATTGAGCTAGGAAGCACCAGAAAACATTCACAAGTAACACTAGGATTATCTAGATTGCTGCGGACCTTAGAGCCACTATGAGTATTAATACTAGGAATCAATTAATTGCTTTGGGGAATTTAGAGCCCTAGAATGTTAGCAATGGTAACGACTTTAGAAATTATCTAGTCTTAGGATGACAATAGTTGAAAACTTGAATGCTGCCTTAAACTGATTGGAACTTGCTGCCTGGACCACTGTGTAAGTATGGGAATGTATGAAGCATGTCATAATCAATTGGCTCTGTCTACCACAGGTAAGGAACAGAGACAGGTAGCATACTTGCTGAGGCTCAGAGAGTTTAAATCACAGGCCTAAAGTTGCACAGATAGTTGACTCTGAATCCGGGGCTGTATACAGGGCATCTGACTCATAATCCAGTGCTATTTGCTCTGCTCGATTGATAAAGTAGAAACACCTAGTAGGCTTTCTCAGAGTAAATCCATGGTCATTCAGGAGACTTAATTGAGAGCGTGAAGGAGAGCCATGCAGGGTGTGGTGGCTGGTCTGAATTGACGCCCTCGTGAATTAAACTTATTGAAACTTATTCATTGTTTTCAAGGCATAATTTACTTGAGGTTATTCAGAAGCACTGTAACTAAATACCTTCCTTTATTAATTATATTTACCATATTTTATGATTTGTCTTAGAATTCCCAGGCACATAATGCCTATCCTTCTATAAGCTACATAAATGGATTTCTGTAAATTAAATGTGCCAAAATATTAGTATTCTCTAACTATGTTCAAGGAAAAACCCTTCACGCAGAACATAAAAACTAGATTAAAATGCAAACATTTTCATTCCAGTGTGTAATATTTATCTAATAAAAATTTTGACCTTAAATCTAAAAATTGATTGACTTCACACAGAGGACTAAAACAGTTTGGCAAAATACAGACCATCCCAATGCAGCCTTTACTCCATCCCACCTCACTTTTTTATAAAGTCTTGTCTAACTGATTAATATAACAGAGCACTTCAGCTTTGGTGAAATACACTTATTCAATTTCACTGAAGATTATAGGTTTCAAATAATAAAATTGGATCTTATTGAGGATTGAAGTGTGTAAATAGAACATTTGATTGAATTTAATAAAATGGTATCCTGCTGATGGAGGCAAGTCATTTCCTCCAGTTTTAACTTGATTACAAAGACAAGAAGTTTTTATGAGCTGTTTTGAATGGAAAAATTTTTTTCTGTCTAGAGAAAAAGATTGTATTGAGACTAAGAAAAGTAAGTAGTACCATTTAATATTTTAAATAAAATAGTTGTGAATGCATGGTTACTTTTGAAATTTAACAGAACTATTTTCTAATCCATATTTGTGGCTATTTACTTGATCACTAAAGTTAAACATGTATATTATAAAGAAGTAAGTCCAGTAGGGAAGTATGTTTCTCTGTCTTTGAACAGCTTTATCTTGGTGACTGTTTTTCATCTGATGTATGCAATTTTATATTTAATCAAATACAATGAGATCAGAGTGTTACTCCTTTTGTCACAAATGAATCCCTATATTGTAACTAATACCATGTAAATGTTTGGTTTTCCTTAGCCAATTCTGAAGTTTCATAAAGAGAACCACAAAGCACATTTTTTAACTGCTTTCTAAGAAGAAGATATATATGAAATCTATATCTTGGTGATGATTTATAATAACTTTGAGAAAAGCAAAACCCCATACCAAATGCTAAGGTAACAACCTAAGCACATTAGAAAAATCATGTTTAGTTATGATAAACATGATGCTTTTTCTCATGGTACTATCAATGATTAATTTTTCTACTAAAGTTTTAATTAATTTATTTCTCAAATGTTTTATATCTCAATATAATAAAATTAAATGTTGTTTTACCAAAATCTAGTCTTTTCTTAACGTCCATATTTTAATTGTTTTATTAGACTAAAGAACCAACTGAAAATACCTTTTTCTTTTTTTTTTTTTTTTGCGCTTTATCTCCCCAAACTCCCCCTGTACATAGTTGTATATCTTAGTTGCAGGTCCTTCTAGTTGTGGGCCTTTTTTCTTTTTTAACCATTTAATCACAGTGGAAATTTTAAAAGATTGTTAGGATATTTCAAAGGGAATATTTGGAAGACAGAAGAATGGCTAGATTTCCAATCAGGCATTGTTATAAATATAGAATGAGTATTAAAAAATGCTAGAATTGCAGACATTATGTTGACTGAACATTGATAATAAATGGTTCAAGAGCAAGATGAATTTTAATATGGACTAAAAGAGTACTTTGGGTTGATTTAGAATATTTTCTGTATGCAGTTGATTCGAAATATCTGCAAGGGAGACATACAGTATGACTGTAGTAGTTCTTTTCAATTATTCAGTGATGCTTTCAAAGAATAAAAAGAGAAACCGTTGATGAAAGGGCATTACATTAAAGGAAAAATGTATCTCTTTACGGTGATCATGGTCGTGTGTTTTTCTTAATGCTTTGGAGAAATGTACATCATTCAGGGAAAGAGAAGGGCCACTGGAGACAGAACTGGACGAGAAGACAAAAATAAGAATAATGGGCAGTTACCACCCCCAGCTGTACAGGAAAGACAGTTTAGAAACCAAAAAAGAGGCAACAGCAGAAAGTAAATAAACACTTTCTTGGAATATGCCTGTGGTTCAGAGCCTCTGCTATCATACTGGGAGCTGTTTGAGTGCAAAGATTAGAAACAATATTTGAAAACAGAAAAGTGAATAACATCTGAGGAATGATAGTTTTATGCTAGAACTGAGATGAGAAGAAGGAAGACCTATAACAAAAGTAGTTATATCTTAAAAAGTTTCAAAGTAAAGGAGACCACTTCATCAGACAAATCAAATAAATCTGTGTTCTAATAAAATCTCCAGATGCATTTTTAATGGATGTTAATTTTGTGGTTTGAGACAAAGCACAAAGAAAAAAAGGGTGAGAAAGCACCTGGAAACGCTTCATGAAAAAGATACACTGAAATAGATGGGAAGAATATAGAAAGAAAATCTTATTTAGGATGGGAGTTTAGATAAGTGAGTCAAATTGTTTAAATGGAAACATAAATGGCAGATATGAGTATTACACAATGTGCAGAAGGACTTTGCACTCTGAAAGACAGTTCTAACAGGACCTTGGGTCACTTTTGTTAATTTCAAAATACATAGAAAAAATTATGAAAAGTGTCTATGTTATTAATTGGATACCTAATAGGTCCCTTGTTTCATCTTTAACTAGCTGTCCAATAGTTATGCATGGTTGTCAACTCATCTATGTGGTTGCTTAAACTTACCTCCTTGTAGTAGCCTCATTTGATCATTAGAAAAAACTACAATGACAAAAATATTAGTTATAATAGAAGATAGTAGGTATTCTTAAGATCAACACACCATTTTATAGTGTCTTTCAGTTCTAAAAAATTATTCTGCTTATCAGAATAATTTTAACACAAACAAGCCTCGTCCCACGCCTAGTAGGAGCATCCCTTTTCTTCAATGTGGAAATAAAATGACCAAACACCTATTATAACACATAACATATTGATATCAAACTCAGAACTGTCCTGGGGATCTCATTACCTGTAGGAAGATTCAAATCTTCACTGAATGATAAAGACAGAAAATAGAAGCTGACTAATGAAAATACAATACATCGTTTTCAAAAATAAATGAAACCCAAAGCAACCCTCTGGCGGGTCTCATTTTCATCTCACTATTGAGCTTTATAAATAAGAATCTCAAAAAAGTCTTCATCCTCCTCTGATGCAGGCACTGTCGGTTCTTATTTGCCCTGGAAGAAATTCTCAGTAGGTAACAAAGGGCCTGTCCTCTCCCCTAGCGTTTGTTCCAATGTCAAACAACAGAAAGCAGCCTCCTTTCTTACTTGCCCATAAAGTACCACATCAGAAGTGATTCCTATATTCTGTTCTACAGCCTAAGCACTCGAGGAAAATAGTTTTGAAAAATATGAAACATATACTATGTATATAATAGTAGTATTAGTGGTAATAGTAACAGTAGGAGTAGCAAATATAAATTTTAGACTCTAAGATGTTTATGAAAATAGGTGAAATTAATCACAAATCAAAATCGTTTGTAAAGGGAAGCCTTAGAATCTAAATTTCTATATGTTTATGAACTTTCCAAAACCTAAACTAGCGTCTAAGATAATGATTAATGATATGAAATTGAAATTTATCAATAAAACATGGATATAGTTCTCTTCTGAAATATATACATTCCTATGTGAAGTTTTTATAATGTCCAGAATATGCATGTTTAACTAGTTTTAGAATAATAGTTAATGAAGCCTCAAAAGCAGTCAACAAGTCAAATTACAGAACTTTAATCTGGAAGTATCAGTGCAGGTCCTATAGTACATTTCGTGTACGTTACTGGTGAGGAAACTGAGTGGTTCGGAGATTCTAAGTGGCTTGGACAGGGTCTGTTGTCAGGCAGAACAGAATTATTCTTTCCCAGTTCAGACACTTACCATTGCATATCTCTCTTTTAATGACTTAATCTTAAAATATTTATGAACAACAATATTCTCTATTCCGATCTAGGCAGTTATTTTTGTATAGTCAGTCACATATTATTGTCATTACTGTCATTACAATCAACTCCCAATTTCGTTTAAGAGAAATAAAATTGCATCATATCACAATTTTAGTTAATCAAAATGACATCATAAAACATATGATAAAGGTTACAAAACTGTTGCTTAGCAGGGCTTTCAAGCATAATCTGTTGCTTTGTAAGAATTATATTAATAGAATGACACAAGGTTAAATGATCTTTAGGTGAATATGGAGGATAATAGTTACGTCCCACTTTCTGTGGCAGCACTGAGGAAAGAATGTGAGCTGTCAAAATTCTGAGATGCTATAATTCACAGAAAAGGAAATAAGGGATCAAGTAGGCCCACTGTGGTAGCATCAAAGGAAACTGAGGAATTTCAGCCCCTGTATGTTTCTACAACAGGAGTTGCCCAGAGAAAAAGTAGGAAGCATCAACTAATTTGCTCTCTTCTAGACACAGAGCAAGACTGAGAGAGAAAGGCACAATTGGCTACATATTGTGGTCCCTAGTGTAGACAGAGAGCAGAAACCAAGTGTCTAAGCCAGAACCACATTCAGTAGGAGACCTCATTCCTCTTCCTACACTTCGATGTTTCCAGGCTGTAGAAAATGTAAAGTCCACGTGGCTCTTTGAAAGTGTGGTGAAAGCAATCAGGAAAGGTGAGACAAGGACAACCAAACTGTGCTCTGTCAGAGCAAAAAGTCTGAGTGAAGCTGCCCAAGCTGTCGTAAGACTAGCCAGAGCCAAAACCAAATTAACAACATAAATGAAAATCTTGAGCTAATTGCAGAGAAGGTGAAGCAAAGCAATCTAGCAATTCACGCATCAGGAGAGAAAGCGATCAATGTGGGGGACCAATGGAAGAAGACTAACAATGCAATAGAAGTACTCAGAGATAAAATAGAGGAAAATTTCCCTGAAACAAATGAAGAACTGTGTCTGCAGCTCCAATGTGCATATAGAATACTAGAAACTGGAATGGAAGCATAAGGATGAGAACACAGGTTGAGCGTGGGACCAAAAAAAAAACACAACTCAGTAGTATGGGGTGATATGTGCAGGAAGGGAGAATGGGCAAGAGAGGAGCAAGATTTCTGACCAGGTGTTTTGAGGACTCTGGTGAGACAGGTTCGTGTAAGGACTTTTAGGACATTTTACTATGAGTCATAAAACTGAATGTCTCTTTGACATCTCTTTAAAAAGCAAGAGAAACCATTGAATTGTATTTTGATGTTTTATTTAGATGGAGCAAATTTATTCCTATCAATTGGACAACAAGCTGAGTGAGGCCAAAGCTGTTTCAGTTTTTCTTTGGTAGCACGCTGAGGTTTTTGCTTGGATTTGGGACTTAAAATATAATTTAGATTAAATTTTTATATAGAAATTATCCTTGAGTATACTTTTACAATGACTACCTTTGGGTTATTGTCACAAAAGGCAGTTGAGAGCTACCCAGAATAAGAGCCAGGATGAGTCTTGGGATAGCTGCTCTAATTAAGAGGGAAATTGTGGAAACTGTAATGATATTAAAATCATAATCTTTGTGCTAATGCACAGTGTAGGACTGTGTTTCAAGCGGAGAATAAAGATAGGAAATGTCTCGTTACTTACAAAACTGAAAAAGCCTGAGACACTGTCTCATGACAGTACAGGCTATAAATTATTTTTTTAGTTCAACCTTTACTAACGTTTAGTGTTTTAATAAATTGGACCAGGTCAAAGCATTTACTCTGCTCATTGAGCTGAGACCAGAACCCCTGAGAACTGGAATACCATTAAGGCACAAGAGATCAGATAGAGAGAAGGAACCAGATAGAGATTAACTGCTAGGGAAAAAAAAAGGAAAGAACACTTTTCCAGGGACAGAAGACTGAGTTATAATTTACGTAGGTCTCAGATATGTGGCATGAGGCTGAAAAATGTTGGAGATTAAGTGAGAGTCTGATGAATCCAGAATTACACAATTTTTGATCAAAGTCATAAAGACTTCTGCTTCCCTGGCAGACTGCCTGACTGTCCCAGAGTGCAGAGTTGCTTAGAATTTTCTGCTCAGTTTATTCATTTTTTCATCACTAATCAAATCAGTTATGGCAAAAAGAACCATGGAGTCATGAAGGCCATTGGCCACCCATGTAAATGGGGAGCTCGTTTTTCATAGAATGGGGGTCACTAAGTTAGAGAGATAGACTAAAAATGTACTCTGGCCTCATTTTTCACTGGAAAGTCAAAATTTATTTTTCATCCCTGATACTAACTTAGAAAGAGCTAGAATCCCATAGAACTATAAAAGTCTCGATTCCCATTCACCAGCTGTGTTGTATTGATCTCCTGGGCATCCAAACTTTGGCCAGATTTTGCATTTTGAGGAAATAGCTTCATGGCATTACAAAATGTAATTCTGAGCATATTTTATTGTGGCAGTATTTTAAGCTATGATTATTTAATAAAAATAATTGTGCAGTATTTTATTAATATCCCAATAATACCTTAACAAATTGCATAGAAGAGACCATCTCAGATTTACATGTGGTTATGTCCTCAGCACTAACACAGCACCTGACATATATAGTATTTTATAAATATTTGTTGAATAAATGAAGGGATTAAGTGGCATTTGTTGCATGACCACAATAAGAATTTTTTTTAGGAGAAAATGGATTACAAATCGCATATAACTTTTAAACTAAATTTTAGAACTCAACATACTAAACTAGTTCTAAACTGAAATTTAGAACTCAAATTAGGACTGTGGGCATTTTAAATATAAATAAGAGATGTTAAACTATTATATATGCTATGTCTTTTAATTATGTTTGACCATTTTCTTTCCAGAAGAGATATCATATGTGACTTATTTACATACCTAAGGCCTTTTAAAGGTTAAAAATATGAATTAAGAAGTTAAAGTTATTATCAAAATGTACAATTGAGTTTAATATAGTGGAATCATTTCAGTTTGTTAATGGATTTACATTTGATAAGTTAAAGAGCTAATAAATTTATAGAATGTTTACTATATTTTTGAGACTATATCATATAATTTGTGTTTTATTTGTACTCAGCACCGCATGCTATATTTTGATTAGTTTTAGTATATTGCTTGACTTAAGTAAATATAATTATGAGTGTATGGTTTGCTTGCTTGCCCGTGGAAACTGAAAGATTTTCCACAGACGTTCAAAGAGTTTATTTGTCGAACAGAGACATTCATGTTGAATTTTGTGTCTGCCGTAAGCTAAACAACAGTCATCACACATTATTTCTGAAACCCATTATTCTTTATCTGCTGTATGTTCTTATGCATAAAACTTGATGCCTGTTTTGTTACAGAAACTCTGTCTTTTGTGTGACAATTGTTGATTTTATGTCATGTGACTCTACACCAAGTTCTTACTCTGGAATGTCAACATGGTCTTAATTTCAGGTGGAAATTCGATAGTAATAGGCATTGGCACTCTCAGGAACGAAGAGAGATGATTCTCATTTCTGGAGAAAACATCTATTATTACTATTAGCAAGAGTGATTTTTAATTTTACCTCTGATGGGTAATTAGCAAACTACATAGATCAGAGATTGCAAAGTCAAGATGTCCAAAATCAAACGTCTCTTCTATGATTATTTTCCTCTTCATTTCCTCATTGTATTGATTACTAACACTCTCCTCTACACTGCATGCATTGGCAAAGTATAACAGGGAAACCCATTTTGTTCTGCAGATGATCCACAGACCGTCTCAGGAGTGAGAGACGGATGCGGTCCCTAAGATCCGGACACCAGGATATGGTATAGAGCCCTATAGAAAAACAAAGACCAAAACCAAACAAAAAGATGAAAACAAAGAGAAAGAAAGTACTAATTGAAGGACACGGTCATACATATATATTCATAAGGAGGAATTTTTAAATTGCACAAATAATAAAAACCAAGCATTCTCATAAAACAATTATTCTGGAAGTGAATGGAAGAGCTGCATTCTATCCTTTTTGTCGAAACTATTACAGATGAAGGCATTGTTGTCCAAAGAATGTTGTTTTCCTGCCTTTTATGAGGAGATTCTTAACTGTAATTCTGAGTTTTATACACTAGGCTGCAGAACATTCCTTTAGAAAGAAATAGCATGAGGGTGAGGGGAAGAAAGAAGTAAAAGAAAAACATTAAGTAAAAATAATATGCAGAGAAAGAGAAACTTTGTGTTTTATTGAAAATGATAATAAGAAGTCTCATGAAAGAACATTTACAAATGATGAGATAGCGAGACAGGAAAAAGTAGGATATTGTTTTTGTCTTTCTTAATTTAAGAGACAGTCTTAACCTGAGGCAAACACTTCAGTGCTGAAAAGCACAACCAATTATCTTTTTTACTGAAGTGATTTCCACCTGAAAGGGATGGAAATTAGAAAATGAAAAGATGAAAAAGAAACTACCTTGGGAATATTGTGCCAGAATGCATGTATTTAACTCTCTAGTTTAGTAAATCTGACAGTGAGCAACCATCTGGTAACTACAGTGATGGAAAATAGTCCTATTTACTAAGAATAATGTGTGAACTTTAGAAAAGAGCATTCACAGTTTATAAAGATCCATGTGTATCAGTTACATAATCATTTCTTGTTAAGAGGTAAATGGTTGTGATTTAAGGGGACCCAGCAAATAATTGAAAAATGTGATATTTTGTGGTAATATGCAAAAGTACTCATGATAAAACATGCTAGCAATTTGTAAGTGTACACCTAAAGACTATAATGTTATTAGACAACTAAGAATATGCATTTCTAATATGAACCAACTATTGCTCAAAACTATGTAAGTGGACAGATACATGATTTTTGTAGTAGTGGTACACATACTTATACCCATAAACTTCCCATCCTGTTTTGAAGAGATATCTAGCTAAAAAAAATAAATGGAAGAAAATTATGCCTATCAGTTTTCTAGCCCAGATTGAGAACACACCAGGGCACTCAAGCTCTGAAGTTTTGATAAGACTATTGAAGAGCTATAAACTGAAATTGAGTATGCTTCCTTTTTCTTTCACAGAAAACATTTTATACCATTTAAACAACTCTTATCCAGCTGTAAGCATCTTATAAATAAGAAATTATACATGGGAAAAATGAATATTTATCCTTAGAATGTCCAAGAACTGTGGAATATTAAATGTGAAATTAATGAAAAGTTGAAATAGTACCACAGACATATATGTGTCTCTAGTACAACATGGCAGTGGTTATGAATCTTGGCTGCACTTTGCAATAAAATCTTCAAGTTTCCAAAATTTAAAGCCTGAGAAAAAGTGACCTGAAAATCTTTATTTTGAAAGCCTTTTATTAGTGATTGTAACATTCAATCAGTGTTGAAAACTGTTGATAAATATAGTTGCTCTTCATAATCATAAACGTCTATAGCTGAAAGAGACCTGAGTCCTCTGCTCCAATCCGGACATCAATATGTAACTCAAATACAATTCACTCTGGTTTTTATTAGTGTATATAGTAAAATGAATTATATTTATATAGATATATGAACATAAGTTAAGCTTATATATCTATGTATGTATTCATATATATACACACACACACACATACATACACAGACACACATATGCACTTACTCATTCACTGAAACACTTCACTATGGCAGTTGATGGAGAGGAAGCAAATGTGAATGTGACATTTTATTGTGCTTAAATAATTTACGATCTAATAAAACATATACACACCTAACCAAAGCTCAAGGCCATAGTATGAAGAAAGCGCTGGTGTAATGGAAAAGAAGAAATCCTAATTCCTAATAAAATAGCAAGGATTATATTTCTTCGATTTGGTCTTTAAAAGAGGAAAGGCTTTTTAACCTAGACAGGATGAGGGAGTGGAGGCAATAAAGACTGCAGGAATAGAATGTGCAAAGGCGTGGAAGTAGAATATTAATATTTTGCTCAGCAAATATCTGCAATGAAGATCATATGTGGAAATGAAAGTTTATCTCTTAATGCACTTATTTACCTATTTATTCTTTCATTCATTCAACAAATGCTGAATCCAAGGATGTATGAGTCCTTGTGATAAACATATCCAACCACAAAAAAGGGAGAAGGAGGACAAAATGCAAAGGAAAATTGGTATATTGTTCAATATTTTTTCACCTATTTTTTGAAATCTACATTATATTCCTAAAATAATTCCCATTCTTCGCAGGTAATATACCATGTTCAAAATTATAGGAAAATTTCTTAAGACAGTTTCTAACGAATCAACGGTAGTAACATGAATTTGAGTTAAATTTTAAAGCACTACTTTTGAAAAATTGATAGTATCATTTATTTTATCCACAGAAATTTGTAGCCTTTTTGAAGGTTTATTTGTGTTTCGATAATTATTTTCCTCAGTGCTTATTTTTCTGCCTAGTTAGCTGTTGTTGATACTGAAGGAGTAAGTATTGTGCTAACCTCATTGGATACCAAACTACTCAAATCGAATCGCAGAGCTGGAAATGAGTCATTAAGTCAGATTTTTCTTCATCTTGGATAGATGAGAATATATTTGATTTTGAGATTTTGTTAGAAACTTACTGGGTAGTTTATGTTTGTTTTGTTTTTGTTTTATTGCTCAGCATCTAACTCATTTCCAATCCGTAATATGTTATTCTTACAGTTTAAATCCTGTCCATGCCACTTGCTTCTTCTAAAACTTCAAATATTCTCTGAAGCCCAGAGATTCAAGTCAAAATATCATTCAGGGAACCATTTCACTACCTGCTCTTGCAATGGGCTGCATTCTTCTTGCTCATTCCCACCGTCCAGTTTCCAGGCTTTGTGCCTCCTCTTTCTGCATTTGTCTCTTTCCTCTGGCACTCTGTCATTGACAGATATCCAACTTTTGTCTCTCTTTCAAGACTGAGCATACAGGCTTTTTCCAAAGGTTTGCCTATTTATACCAATCAGAATCTTTCTCTGTTTTCAACACAAATGGCTTCTTCTATCTGCATGGAATCAACTTTGAAGTTCATAACAAGGCAAACTCTAACTACAAGAAAGCATTTTTCTTAGGAAAATTTCAGCTGATGATGCAGGAAGTCAAAATATTTTAACACAAATCCTAGGTGTTCTGCTCTGCCATTAAACATTATCTTTTGAACTTGAGAAACAAGACGTATCTTAGTTTGCCCCCCAAGTCTTCAACCCCATTTCCCTAACTTCGAAAAGAAGAGATTGGGATAGATAAATTCTTAGGCATCTTTCATCTCTGAAATTCTAATAGTCTGATTTTGTTTTTAATTAACTACATTTTAGATTCATGTTCAGATTATCATCTATAGAAACTCAATATTGTTATTTTTGTTTGCATTTGACTTCTGTTTTGAACAGAGTATGGTTTTTTCCTCCAAATTTCTCAGTAGCATTTTCTCTGTCTTTTTTTTTTTTTGGTGAGGAAGATTCACTCTGAGCTAACATCTGTGCCAGTCTTCCTCTATTCTGTATCTGGGTTGCTGCCACAGCATGGCTTGACAAGTGATATAGGTCCGTGCCCAGGATCCAAACCCGCAAACCTGGGCTGCTGAAGCAGAGCACACGCGACTTAACCACTATGCCATGGGACCAGCCCCACCTTTTCCCTTTTTAAATTTCAGGTGCATAAAATTGATTTAATTCAAATACTTGGTTCTTTAGATTTTATCAACGTTGGACAATACATGGCTCCTATTAATTTAATTCAATAATTTACACGTGCCTGCTTACTCTTCCCTTGGTCTGTCCTTCTGTGCTCCATATACCCATAGCCACCATCTTGAATTTTGTGTTTATCAATCTGTTACCTTTTAATAATTTTTCTAGATATATATGTTCACTTATAAAATATATTGTTTAAGTTTGGTTGCTTGTAAAATTTATTTAAAATACTATTCTGCATGTAATCTACAGAAACCTTCCTTTTTTGCTCAGTATTTTGTTACTCAGGTTAGCTTTCTATATAACAATAGTTCATTTTTTCATTGTTGTTTAATACTTCACTGTGGGAGTATGAAATAGTCTATTCATCCATTCTCCCGTTCATGGCATATGATTTGTTTTGACATTATAAACAGTGTTGGTTTGAACATTTTTTTGTGTGTGTTCTAAAATATATATTTATAATAAACTGGATAGTCTTTGAAAACATTAAACTTTTTCTTTTCTCTGACTATATTTTCTTATACATCAACTTTACTTGGCTTTGCTGAGAGCAATGAATTTCTTAAAAAATAGTTATAATTTAAAGAAAATAGTCAAATATATCATTTTTTTCGAAATTACTTTTATTTGGTTTTCACTTTTAATTTTTTTTGCCAGTAAGATGTCTCCTTGAAGTTTCTGTCTCTTATCTTTTATTTTCATTCTTTGCTTTATTAATGTTTAAACATGACCTTTGTTAGGAAATCCTAGTAAGTTCATTATAATATAATCCCTTGTAAGATATTTCCAGAATCTTTACCAAGTTATCATTGTTGTTTCATGACTCGTTTGACAATCCAGATTGTATCATCTAAGTTAACAGAATTCATTTATAACTATTAAGATATTTATATCTAAAGGCTGTTCATTTTTGAATCTTTGTTGAATTAAGCACTTTTTATTTTTTTAACAACATAGCATTGAACTAAAGTTAAATGGCATAATGCCTAAGACCTAATAATCTGATACCAACTGTCTAATGGAATGATGCAGGAAATAATTTAAAATTTAAAATGAGGAGCCAAAGAGAAAAGGACCAATTTAAAATAAAGAATTAAAGCAAGCATATTCATCAATTATCATTTGGGCACAGTGGAGAAACTGGCCTGAGGGCTATTCAATTTAAAATGGTCCATAGGTACTATTGGATCCCTAAAGCAAAATATAATAAGGGGTTGGTGTCCCAATTAAAATATCAGAAATGTCAGCAAGCTGAAGGGGATGTCTTCATCTGGTTTGAGAGACAAGTATGCTGGCAAGGCAGTTTTGGCCTGAATTACTTGGAATATTTCGATAATAATCAGATTGTTTTCTTAACTTCTAACTTTCGCTTTCTCTTTGTGTCCCTAAAGGGAATTACTTGTCCAGGGGCAAAAAGCACTTATTACGAATTGACAGTGGACCAGATCATGGTGAAATTGTACAGAAACGTAAATAACTGAAAATCCAAAGGTAGATGTGGCTGGTGAGCCCTTTAGCAATTTAAATACTGATTTTATTTTAAAGAGATGTGAAATCAGCATTGCTTGATGCTTTGAAATTTTTTCTGCTTCCTAAAGAACATAACTTGATGAATCTTAACATTTTCAATATTTGAACTTAGATATAGTACTTCTATAATCAAATGAATGAATCACCAGCTTCCAAATCATAACTTTATGAAAAAATTAAAGTAATTACAATTAAAGTAATAACATTTAAATACACTATTTATAATCAATTCAGAAAATTTCATGTACATATCTCAGTGTTTGGAGGGCAAGCTCTTTAAATGAATCACAGAGAGGTACCCCAGTTCAATATGCAGCAGTTCCAGCATCTCGGGAAGGCACTACAGCTCTCTCTCTGTGCCTCGTTTCTCTTCTCTTTGCATGTGGATGATAATTGTACCCAGTTCATAGAAATTATACGAGGACTTAATGAGTTAATATATTTCAATAATTTACAACACTACCTGGCACTTTATAACAAGACCCAAGAGTTACCAGTGATTATTTTATACATCATCATTGTTAATATTATATGAATTTGATCATTAATAATTAGGAAGCCAAGGATTTATCATTTAAAATCTTCTTTTGTCATCCATTTCCACTTTAAAACTGAATATTGGAAAGAAATATAATTAACAGGGGAAAAAAACAAGTCAATCAAAAATATACTTTGTCGTACTTCACAAGAAATTGAGAGTAAAGACAATTCTTTTAAAGTAAGATAAAGGGGAGAGATATCTGCTATCACAACTTTTATTTTACTTCTTTCTTAAAGTAGTACGTGAAATAAGGCAGGGAAACTATATTAAAAGGTGAAGCAAACAGAAAAGAGATTAAATCATCATTTTGGCAAATAATATCGTTAGATACTTAAAAACTCAAATTCAACAAACATTTATTAAGCAAATTAATAATAGATATATTTATACCTATATCTCTATCTCTGTTTCTGTCTCTATCTGTATCTCTATCATCCATCTGTACCTGTATTTATCTATCATCTATCTATCTATCTATCTATCTATCTATGGATGTATATTATGTTCTCTCTGTAAAAAACAATAGGAAGATATCTTGAACAAATTAAAAGGATGTCAAAATTTGAGTTAGGAAAATTAGATTTTTTTTCAAAAGATGTCAATTATCCTGAAGATAGAGAGAGAGACAGAGAGAGAGAAAATAAATAATCTAAAAATAAAAAAATAAAAGAATTATTTTGTGGAGCTGCAGGAATTAATCTTGCAACGAGCAATTGCAAGGATAAATATGTGTGACCAACACTGAAAAGTATGCATAAAAGTGTAATGAGAAGAAACTTCCACCACAACATAATAAAGCATATAAATCAATGTACTGTTAAATGGTAAGTGCTTACAGTATAATATAAAATGGAAAAATTACGTATACGATATGAATCAACATTTCTTAGCTATGAAAAGGAGCTAGTTCTCGGTTTGTGTTTAAAGATCATGCTACTTTGGGTCATACTTTGAATATCTTCCGCTAGCCAAACTCCAAACCCACAGCAGTAATAGATAAGTTATAAAAAGCGATAGGCAAGGTATGTCACAGAAACCGAATAGAAACAGTAAGGTGAGCATGGCTGAAGCCCTCAGCCAATGGCTTTCCTCGTCCTGCAGCAGTCAAAATTATATGACCGGGAGTTTGGTTCATATAATGTTCACAATTCCTCTTTTAAGATGGAAGAATGAAGTAAGGTTCAAACCTAGGGTTTGGTGTAGTGATTTCCCATGTGTGACAGGAGGCGTAAGAAAGTTGTTAATTGGGGCTATAGCTTATAGGAGGTGGGGAGATACAGGCCGAGGCTTGCAATTAGATCCTGAGCCAAATCATTGGATGGATCATTTGGATCATCAATTTCCCAATATTACCATAGTACAGAGACACCAAATGGCTAATATGAGACCTGGGCTTGCGTTCTGAAACTTGAGTGGCCAGATGGAGGTGACTGTATCATCGCTATGCAAGAGGACCGTGGAGAGGATGGTAATGCCAATAGAAAAAGACTGAATGAGGGGGGAAAACTACTTAAAACTTTCCTATAAGCTGTGATTTCAAAACATGAAGGCAGATGAATACATCAATAGTCAGGCCATTAAATCAAAATAATCTGACAGCCTGGAAAGGATTTTAAAATATGTTTATGGTCCCAAAGTGATAAATAGTCAAACATCTATAAAACAAAAGAAATTTATGCAGAATAAACAGATGACATAAAACAAGAATGGGTAGGTAGAGGAAATAGCCAATTAGAGAAACTATATCTTATGACATTCAATCTTAAATAAAATAATGAAATTTCTTTAATACAAAAATAAGACAAGTTGTGAAGAAACAATACTTGAAGGAATGATAGCTGAGGGTCGTTTTTGTTTGTTTCTATTTAGATTTCAGGAAATAACTAAATCCTCACATTGAAATTACTGAGCCATATAAATAAAATTCGATATTCACTTAGGCACAGTGTTGTGAAAAGCAGCTTATCAAAAATTAAGAGATCTTTGGGGTGCTGAGGATAGAAAGATTACCTATAAACCAAAGAAAATGAAATTGAAATAGATTTCTCAGCAGTAAAACAGTCATCAGAATATAGGATACAATGACTTCAAAGAGTTGAAGGAAAATAAGTAGCCACTTAGAATATCTTCTCTACTAAAATATCATTGAAGAGTTTTACCAGAATAAAGATAATTTTAGACTAGCCCTAAGAGAGTAAACCATCAAAGATCTTTTCTGAAATAATTGCAAGAATATGGCTTGGCTAGGAGAATATCGAAGCCATAGTACAGTATAAAAATTGATATATAAATGAAATATTGGTAAATTTAATTATCATTTGACAAAATATGACTAATTTTTGTGATAAAAAGATGAAACTATAACTCAGCATAAGCTAATAATCTGGGAATTCAGTAGGAGAGTAAAGCTTGCTAAGTCTTTGTTTAAGAAGGGAACACAAATCCTGGAGAGTGCTGTGTTAGAAATATTGTGTATAAAATGGAATACTATTCCCCCATAAGAAATGATGAAATCTGGCTATTTGTGACCACGTGGATGGACCTTGAATGTATCATGCTAAGTGAAATAAGTCAGAGGGAGAAAGTCAAAAACAGTGTGATTTCACTTATAAGTAGAAGATAAAAACAACAACAAACAAACACATAGCAACAGAGATTGGCTCTGTGGTTACTGGAGGGGATGTGGGGAGGGAGGAGGGCGAAAGGGGTGATTAGGCTCCTGTGTGTTGTGATGGGTTGTGATTAGTCTAAGGGTGGTGAACGTGATGTAATCTCCACAGAATTTGAAATATACCACGTTGTACACCTGAAAGTTACCTAATGTTATAATACAATGTTATTGCAATAATAAGTAAATAAATAACATTGCGTATAATTTACAAACTTGTTGAGGAAACAGGAGATGAAGAAGTAATAACAAAAAAATGTATTTATCAATAAAAAGCAAGCAAAACTATTAAAAGAAGGAAAGAGAAAGTATAAAAAGAAGACAAAATCCGATAAAAGTATTTGCAAACCATAATAAATGTAATCAGATTAAACTAATCTTTTAAAAAGCAGACTGATTTGTTTGCAAGAAATTATTGAATAAGAGCACATACTTGGAAGTGTTTGAAGCATGACGTTTATCATTACTCAATATCTGCTTACAGAAAGAATCTGGGTGTTGATCAAGAGACACTGCATAATTCCTGACATATAATCTTATGGGTTCACTTATTTTTCAGGTTCATTTTTACTTGTGAGTACCAGTGAAGATCCCTTCTCTACTCCTTTCGGGAATTTGTTTGGGATCCATAGAGAAGGAAGGTCTTTGAACTTAGAAGTAAATAAATTATAGTATGCATTTGAAAAACAATTAAAGCACATAATTTTTAAACCAGAGATAATACAATAAAGGAGATATATATTCACATACACACATAGGTATGTATATATTTCTAAAGAGATTCAAATATTTATTTTGTTTATCTGTGAATATCTTTTTTTTATTTTCAGATGTACATCATAATGTATTTAGAATTCTGTGTAGATTACATCATGTTCACCACCCTGAAACTAATTATAGTGCATCCCCTCACATATGAGCCTAGTCATCCCTTTTGCCCTTCCTCCTCCCACCTTCCCTCCTCCTCCCTTCCCTCCCCTATGGTAACCACGGATCCAGTTTCCAATGCTGTGGGTTTGTTTGTCGTTGTTTTTGTCTTCTACTTATGAGTGAGATCATATGGTATTTGACTTTCTCCCTCTGACTTATTTCACTCAGCATAATACCCTCAAGGTCCATCCATGTTGTCACAAATGGCCAGATTTCATCATTTCTTATGGCTTAGTAGTAGTCCATCGTGTATAAATACCACATCTTCTTTATCCATTCATCCCTTGATGGGCACCTAGGTTGCTTCCATGGCTTGGCTATTGTGTATAATGCTGCAATGAACATAGGGGTGTCAAATATATTTTTAAGTGGGGAGTCATAGTAAATAATATGAAGTATGCATCAGAAAGGAGATTAGATATACATGTGAAAAGAAATGAAGTTACAATATTTGTTCAGAAGAAAACAGGAAACTATTACTTGAAGAATGAAAACATTAAAGACATTCTTAATTCACTTATTAATCTTTTAGAATATGTTATAATTTTCTTTTGATACAGTTGAAACTAATCATACAGGAACTGGTATATAAGGAATAATGAAAAGAAGAGACAGTAAACACTAAATGAATATAAAAGATAGTGTAGCAATATTATTATCAGATACAATAGAATTTAGGGCAAAAAAGCATTAATAGATATCAATGAATATAAAATAGGAAAAAATAATTTTCAGAAAACATAAAAGCCATAAATTATATGTACTTAACATTGCCTTATATATGTAAAGAAAGAAATGACAAAATAAGAAAAAAACTGATAAAAAATGAAATTCATAGAGAATTTTACACTATTCTAGAGATCAATTAAACAAAAAGAAATGTGTTAATATATTCTTTGAAAATCAAATTTAACAATCATGGTCTAAGGGATAGAGGTAGAAAATGATTTCACAAATAGACAATATGCTTTCATTTCAAGCATACAAGGGGAAGTTGCAAAAAAATATTAAGCACATTATCAGGCCACACAGGTAGTTTGATGAAATTTCAAGCAACTGTTATAATAGAGATCATATTCTCTGGCCGTTATGACATTAAATGTCATTTTAAAACTAAAGAACTGAAACATAACTCCATACTACATAGCTTCAGTTGGCTCCTCCATGTTCACTATCCACCCTTTTTCCTCCCTTCCCATCCTGCTTTGAGCTCCAGGGGTTTCACCTATTGGATTTACAACCTCGTGAAATAACTTTACCTCCTGTCCCCTTGGCACTCCTGTGGCCCGCCATGTCATATGACACTATTCTTGTGGTTTCCCACCACCTTTTAAATAGTTCATTGCCAGCCACTTCTCAAATTATCCTAGTTTGTATGTGTCCTCTCTTTTTACATACAGCACCCTGATAACACTGATGCTGAAACAAGTATTCAAAGTCAAGTCAAAAATAAAATTATGAAATATCAGACCTTGCAGTGGTTGAAAGGGGCAGTTAGAGGTAAATTGAGAGCATGAAATACATTAAGAAACAAATAATTGATAATAATCGTGAATATTTGAGTCAAGAAAACAGCAAAATACATCAAATTGTATCTAAAGACATTAGAAATAAGGAAATAACTATAAAAGCAGCATTTAACAAATGTAAAACAAAACGATAGAGAGGATCAGCTAAGCCGAATATTAATTCTTTAAAAGTAAGAATAGTTTTGGGGGCTGGCCATGTGGCCCATGCACTTTGCTTCAGCGGCCCAGGGTTCCCTGGTTTGGATCCTGGGCGTGGACCTAAGCACCACTCATCAGGCCACGCTGTGGCGGCATCTCACATAGCAGAACTAGGACTTAACAACCAGGATATACAACTATGTACTGGGGCTTTGGGGAGAAAAAAAAAAGAGGAAGACTGGCAACAGATGTTAGCTCAGGGCCAATCTTAAAAGAAAAAACAAGAAGAATAATTTTACAAATAAAGAATCAAAAACAGAAGAATGAAATATACCAATTTGTTAACAGTACTTTATTTCAGGGCTGTGTTATTAGTTGGAGTGCAGTGAATTTTCTTTATATTTTTCAAAAATTTTCAAATTTCTCACAAATGAACATGTCATACCACTTTGGTAATTGGGATAAAAAGTAAACAAACTTTGCTTGTATAAACTTGGTACAAAGTTGACTGGATGATGCAATGTTTCTACTTTTGTAAGAATTTTAGCTCGAGTCCTCAAGAATCTTTAGTATCATTAACATTACATTTTCCATACCTTGGATAACCAAAACATTATTATGCCTTTAACAACTCACAGTCTGTGAAGCATTTTTCAAGCCACCCCTCCCAAAATAAAAGAAAAAAATTGAGGAAGAATGCATCAAAGATCCATACACTGCTCTCTTTAGTGCTGCCATACCAGCCAAACCAGTGTCAACAAGAACAAAATATCATAGCAAGCTTCTAGCATAATTAATAAGGACTTACACTAATCATTAAAATATCTAGTAAATAAAATTATAAATTTTCATATCCTGGAACACATAGATGAGTCTAACAGTACAATCATAAAGATAAACTGTCTACTGTAACTTAAAATAATTTTGTCCAAGCCACAAATATACATATATACACACACAATGTGTACATACACATATATATGTGAATGTATGTGTACGTATGTGTGTGTGTGTGTATATATATATATGAATATATCAAGTTACAGACTCTATTCAAGTTCTACCACTCTTGTTCAAATATAAATAAACGCATAATTGTTACTTTGGTTAATTCCCCCATAATTTTATCAATGGTAGAAACCACATGCCGAGGTTATTTCTGATAGTCTCAGAAATGATTAAATTGTAATTTTTAACCTAAACCATCTTAATTGACCTAAAGATTTAATACAAATAAATAGAATTTCTAAGAAATATTTATTCCTATTAATAGAAACTTAAGAATATAGAGTCAAATGAAGAGTAGAGAAATGGACACTTGAAAATTGGAAGCCTGAGAGCATCTCTTGGCTCAGATTTCTAAATTAAACGTGCCTAAAGCAGTATAACTTTATTTATCCTAATTTGTGGGTGGCCATGGAATGATGCAAAGAACTGATTTATAGTATTACCAGTTCAATTATAGAGTTACTAGTTCAATATGTGTTTATTGATTCACATGGTAATGTGCCTATAAACAAAATAATCTATATAGTAGAATTTACTCTTAACATAAGCATTTCAAGATCATATTAAGATAATTTATAAATATCATTATGAAGAGGATAAATATGAAATTCATAACCTAATCTGGAAGCCGAAAATATGCATTGCATTTGAACACTAAGATGCCAACTCTGTTTAATATATGAAACTAGTGCTTTTAAAGCACTTTGTGAGAAGTGATAACGTGCTTTTTTTGTTACTTCATTTCTAATAACATTCTGGCAGCTTTCCTTGTTTTAGCAGGACATCCTTTGAGATATTTTGTTCTTTGCCAAAAAGATAAATATATTGACATAGACTGGAAAAAACATAAAATACAATAAAAGCGTCTAAGGGAGGTGTGGATACATTCGAAGAATGAGTTGATTTTTATGGAGAACAAAACGAGGGCAAACACAAAATCTATATAGCTGTCCAACATGCCATCGGACTTCTGTTCCGGTGTCCATCTGCTCTCCCAGCAAGGTGAAGGACGTAGTGTTACCCCCCACTTTGTATTACCACTTCAACTTTAATGTGAATGATTTCTTGCAAATCACAGTTGGAACTTTATTTTAGCAACCATAGAGGAAGAAGCACTTCTAGAAAGTCTGGAACCAAAATCCCAAACGAACATGTTCTGTGTGCCCCAAACATATACAAGGATTAAATTTATTTAGAGGGAGAAAAAACATGCCTTATGGGTGCACATACATGTAGATAGAGCCATAGTAAAAACTTATAATGATCACAATTCCTGAAGAAATGATCAGTTTGAGCATGACGCAATATTAGGAAAAAGTACTATAAAAATTAATGGAAAGGACTCAGATGCTTTTATTCCTTATGCATTCTGTAAGGTGGGAATATTACTTCTGCACAAAATCATCCTTTTGATGGTATGCAACACTCTTTATTGAAACCTTCACAATAGAGAACTCCAAAATCTTCAAAAGGCAGTTGTGTACAAGACCAACAGATATTCAAAACATTAGAGGTTTTGTTCAGCTTATTCTTGCTTTTTGCTGCCTTTGGCATTTAACTTTACTGCATCAAATAATCATTATTTTTACTTAACTTTCCTGTAAAATAAAGTGGAAGTAAAAACGAAAATAGATAAATTCCATCTTGCTTATTTTCAGAAACATTAGAAAGTTTTAATTATAAATTAATCTGTAATAACCTTATATTTTAAATCTTTGTTTTGTTTTGCAGATGCATTGTCATAAAATCAATTTAATAATATATATGTATTAATAATATATGCAATTATCTAACTCTATTGACAAAATAATTGCCAATGTTTGAGATAATCATACTTCTCTCAGCATTTTCTCTAAAACTGAAACATATTGTTCATTATGAAATTCATCACTTTTTTAGCTTTTGATTTTTTTAAGCAGAGATGATTCCAGCCAAAAGTTGAGATAACTAAATTTTTATTTCAATCTTCTATTTCTCTACACTAATAATCCACCTACTCTTAAGACCTTCTGACAAGTTCAAGTACATTTTTGGCCTCTCTCTTAAGAACAGATAATCGTCTCTCAGCTCATTTGTCTGGTTGCAACCTAATTGGTATATTAATATACATTTTTACTCTTAGCATAATATATTATCTTCCTGGAAAAAAAAATGTGCACTTCAGTTGAGACAGTTCTCCTTAATTATATATTTCCTGCAATCAAATATTTTGAAACACTGTTGGATGTACTTTATGCATAAGTGAGGCAAAGGGAATCTTACCTGAGACAAAATAGCAGAGAATCTTTCCACAGCACATGTTTTAATAGTGGACAACTACCTCTCTTTTCTTGCTTCCCATATATGTGGAAATTACCAGATTTAATTAAAAATTATTGTTTTCCATGCTTGAAGCTCTATCAAAATAATGTCTTTCTTAATTCATTAAGATTCTATGGTCTTTAATAAATCACATAGAATTACACTACAACATTTTTGTCATATGTAAGGTGTTGTTATTAAATAAAGACTATTTAACAGAACTTCCATATAAAAGAATACTGTAATTATACAGATTTTTATTAAAATTGTGCAAGAAAGTTATTCACATGCCTTAAAATAGGGTACCATTAAATAATCTAATATATTTAACTATGCTGCACAACTTTTTTGGTCCATCAGAATATATAGAAATGCTTGAGGAAATGCTAAATAGATCTGAAATAAAGCTGGAAGGGACAAATGAATTTAAAGTTGATATATTTTTCAAACATCTATGTGGTTTTATACTGTTTGGTTTTACTTACTAAAAAATGGTAAAGTGAACCAAGATTTTATAACAGAAGTAATAATAATGTTCTTCCTGATTGTGTAAGGCATATTAAAAACATTAGCCAATGAGTAAGCATTAATTAACAGAGCATTTCCCTCCTCTTTTCCCGTTCCTGGAGCCAGGTCACTTGTGTCTCGAGTCTGGAATAATACAGTCTAATTGTCAGATAATCCCCAGCACAGTAAAGTCTGTATGCCACCGCTATCCAGACCTTGCAAATTGTACTGTATATCGACTAAATGTTTCTGAAAGGAAGGCAAAGAAAAACCAAAAATTGGGCAATTAAATTATCACTTATGCTTTAAAAATGTTTATAACTGTCTATGGCACAAAGGAAACATTTGATAAATTTTAGCTATTGTTGTAATATTGCAGCTGAAAGCTATTTAGACACATTTTGAGAAACAGACATTCCTATGATTCTGTTTCCATATAAGCTATTAATTCAAAGCCATCCTGGTGGAAAAAATAATAAGTTTCAGATGATAAGGTGTTTTTGCATTCCATCTGAGTCACTAAGTCACTAAGTTTAGCTAAGTCACTACCTGAGATGAGGTGGAAATGCTCAAAGGATGAAGCCCCATATTTTTCATTTCTCACACCACAATGATTGTGTGGTCATTATAATGATCACACAAAATTATCACCAGAATGTGTATGAAAGAAAAAAATTTTTAACAAATAGTGACAACTAACATTTGTGGTCAAGACTTGACTCTTGTTTCTAGGTGGTTCTTAAAACAGTGCCACACTTCCTACTCGCTTTTGTAGATCAAGCACAATGAGGGGGAGGGCTATACAGCCTAGAAAGGAAAAATGCAACAGGTTTTCCACACAGCCATCGACTTTAAGTCAATGGACACCATGCAAAAGTGTCCTGGATTAATTCTCTGGAGGCTAATTTCGTTACTACTGTTGAATTTTCCTGACAGCACTAGAATTTTATTACCACCGTTTTTTTCTGAATTATGTCAAGTATTTGCAAATGTAGAAGGAGGTACTGGGTATAACATATTTCAGTGTTTTAAAAATAGTAAATTTTCCAAGCCCTTGAGAAACACCTCTAAATAATGTTAGAAAAATTGAATAAAAATCTCGTTGAAGTATAACAATTGATATTCCTACATCAAAAAATTAAGCAAAAGGGATATTATTTACAAGTGCTTCCTCAACCTAATTTCAATTGTCTTATGACACTCACCCCACTTCATGAATGTGATACTAGTCTAAGTGGTTGTTACACACTGGGGTTATTTGATGCAAATATTTCTAGGGTTATTGTAGACAACTACTTTGTTTAAGTTACTGATAGAATTCACGTAAGACCACACCAGCATTGGAGCACAAATATTAGGTTAGAAGACTATTTATTACATTCAGGAATGTGCAACTTAATTCTCTGACTGTCTTTAATTGGCTTAGAACGGTTCCGTTGGAGCATCTTTAATAGAGATTACTCTGGAGGGAAAACAGAAGAAAGTAGGAAGAGAGTCTATTGGAAGCAGCCGTTAAGTGCGGTAATAGGGAACCCCCTGTGTACTCTTCACAGGGTTCTTTGGGTAACAATTCCAAGAGGCGACTGTAAGCCAGTCCCTGAAGATGTTCTCAGATGAAACATCTTTATAAGCATGACCGTGCAGAGAGAGTTGCACCAGATGTAAAAATTTCACACCATCTGACTGAACATAGCCTTATCCCAAGGAGTGTAAATAAACTAACTCAAGATTACTAGCAAATCTGGACCATCCAGATGGCCCTGGCAGACACTTAATTGATAAGAGAAGGAAGTGACTATTATTTAGTGTATTTTCATTTCATTTTATGCCACCTTTTCAGATATATGTTTATTGAATGAGCTGGAGTTGTGGGAAGTGACATAATAAAGCGTTTTAATTTTTCCCTCACACTACTTTGTTTGAAATATACCATAGCAGATCTTCCTTTTCTGCCTGGACAATATTTGTCACAGATCCTGTGGAATTTGTGGTTATTTTAGATGTTAAAAGTCTAACTTTCAGATATCAAAAATTTTAGTCTTATTCAGGTCAAAATGTTAATCCTTCATTCAATTCATGCTTTCCTGCCCTTCCCCCAAGTTGAACCTGACTCAGGTCCAGAAACTTGCATAAAGAAGGGATACATGGTCACTTTCTTCTGTCTTCTTTTCCCATCTCTTTTCTTCAGTAACAATTGTCCTGTCATACTTCTGTAGTCAGATTGGGGGGTTTTATTCCGATACTTTGCTCAGTCCAAAGGCTTATCATGACATCATCACTGGCCTGCACAAGAAGGCTCCCTTTCCAGTTGACTTTCCCTCCATGGCTAAACCAGGATTCTGGAAGGAGACGAAAATGTCTCCAGTGAATGGAGTGTCCTGGATCCCGGGAAAGACAAACAAAAATCCTCACTGGAAGAAAATACTCACAGCTGAAGTCCTCAGATTTCTCACGGTTTTAGTTAAGGAAAAGTAGGAGCTGAGAATAAAAAATTATCAAAGAGGCAAGAAAAAAATCCTTAGTGCAGAATAAATGGAAACAATAAATGACAAAATTACAATTATCATAAAAATGTGAAATAGAGATTTAAAAAAAGAATTGAAAGGGGCCAGCCCGGTGGCATACCAGTTAAGCTCCCATGCACCACTTCTGCAGCCTGGGGTTTGATGGTTCAAGTCCCAGGTGCTGACCTAGCACTGCTTATAAGCCAGGCTGTGGCAGGTGTCCCACATAGGAAATAGAGGACGATGGGCACAGATGTTAGCTCAGGGCCAATCTTCCTCAAAAAAAATTAATAATAAAAATAAAAAAAGAAATAAAAGATGGAACAGAAAAAATAAGCAAAGAGTAAGAACCTGACAAAATGTCCAGGAAGTTTGGGAAAAAGAGCAATTTCGAAGATGAAAAATAAAATTTTTGGTGTTAAAACTCAATGTATACTAAACACTTGAAAAAATACCACAAAAGGGAGATTGATGAACCAAAAGATAGAGTTCATAAAATTTCTAGGAATACAGCCGAGAGAACTAGATCCAGAGAAAATATTTTTTAAAAAGCGATGAAGTATGGAATATAGAATGAAAAGATCTGCCATATGTCTAACTGGACATTCAAATGGAGAAAACCGAAGTAAAGGGGAGAAATAATAATAGAAAACAAAATTAGCGATGTTTCCAGAATTTACTTTTTAAAATCCTCAGATATAGGAAGTATAATATATGGTAAATAGAGTAGGTATACTTAAAAACCCTGAATAAGATAGAGCATAATAAAACTGAAGAAAACCAAAGATAAAAGTATAAACAGCCAGGTAGATATTAGACATGATCTGAAAGCCATGATAATTAGACTTGGCAGTATATTTCCCAGCAACATTGATGGAACCCTAAGTTTATTAGAAGGACGGCATCTTTAAGGTTGTAGATAAAGTAATTGTCAATCAAGAATTATGTGCTGAACAAGCTTTTCTGAATGAGAGGGCTACAAGTCATGTCCAGATTAAAAAAATAAAAAGAACAACTTATCCTCTAATCAAATTTTGTTAAAGTGACTTCAAAAAATGATGAGCCAAGATGTTGTTTTATATGTTTAACAAACATTATATTTGTGAAACTATAATAATATCAAATTATATACTTTTGTGTATGTAGGTACTGGACAATAATATCATGTAGGTCAAAAGAGGGATATCTAAAATTAAAGTGTACTATTATCCCAGTGTTTCTCTGGAGGGGTGTAATG
Organism: Equus quagga; assembly: GCF_021613505.1. Taxonomy (NCBI): domain Eukaryota; kingdom Metazoa; phylum Chordata; class Mammalia; order Perissodactyla; family Equidae; genus Equus; species Equus quagga. Next base: position 27,779,431 of record NC_060288.1, on the reverse strand, counting down.
ATATTAACCAATTTTAGACTTTTTAAAATTAATTATACATTGCCATATTTCAGGAGTAACCAACAATGAAGCCAATGTTGAGTTTCTAATTTCCAATTTAGCAGAGAAAAAATATTATTAAACCTGATAAATGTAAATTGACTAAATGTCAGTAAAGACAGAGATATGTAGAATAGATTGTTTTTTTAAATGTTTGGCTATACACTTTTCATAAGAAATATAAGCAAAATTTAAGAACATGAAACAGGATGATGTACACTTTCACAGTTACTATCAGCCTTATTCAGAAGGTCTTAACAAGTGTTTTAAGGCAAGCAAAATAAATATAATATATAATTATTGGAAAGGAAGAAAGCCAAATGTCAATATTTATAAATAGTGATTGTTTATATAGAAAACGCAACAGAGTCACCACATTAATTACAGAAAAAATAAGAGTTTAGGTAGGTAGCCTCATGTGAGATAATAGAAAAAAACCCTGCTGTTTTTGGTTTTTCATAAACCAGCACAAACAGCAACTATCACAGTTATGACTTTACTGCTTACTTATTAAGTCCTAGACACTGTTCTAATCATTTACATAATTGGGGTCATTCCTCCCTCACAAAGTCCTATGACGCTAGTGCCCCTAACATCTCATTTTAGAGACTGACCCACTCTTCCGTGGGAAATTGGTGTTTGACTGAATAGGCATTGCAGTTCAGTGAAGGATAAATGATATCGGGGCAATGGTTAGTAATATGAAAAATACATGAAACTGAATTTCTCTCTCATACCGTACTCAAAAATATTTGCAGTGCTAACTCCCTCACCTCTTTCCAGTATTTGCTCAAATGACATCTTTGCAACGATGCCTTTCCCCTACCAACTTTTTAAAAATTGGACCTGTCCCTCTGCCCTGCATACCTGATTTCTCTTAGCTCATTCTAAATGTTTTCCTCCATATAACTCATCACCTTCTTACATACTGTAGGATTTCTTTACTTGTTATGATTATTGCTCGTAGTCCTCTCCTGTCCTGAAATTTAGCTCTACAAGAACAGACATCGTCGTCTTTCTTTTGCTGATAAATCTCAAGATTCCAGGAGAGTGCCTGGCCTGTAATGGACACTGATTAAATGCTTGTTGAGTGATTTATAGGTGTAGAATTCTGACCCAGGATAAATCTACACCATGATTAATCAGTAGACTTGTTGTGAGGTTAGGGAGGATTATATAATAATTATTACCTTGTTAACATATAAACTGATTTGTGTTACTGAAAGAAAGAAAATCATTCCCGTATAAGCCTTGTTAAATTATAATTCGTTCAGTGTGTATACAGTCTCTACTCACTGTATAGATATTAAATGAGCTGGACCTAAATACAATTAATAAACAAGTAAAATGTTTATTGTGTATTTTATTAAGTGCATTGGATAAGTTAGATATAATTTTTCAATTAGTATTACTATTGTTGATGTATTTTCAGATAGTTTATTTCTAAGAGCTTAGAGAATCTACACACCCAACACTAGACTAGAAATAAGGAAATCTGAGCATCGGACCTGGTATTGTATCGATTTACTAGATGATCATAAGCACATATTCTGTGTAAACTCTAGACAGGCAACAGGTGGGCTTATCTTAGTTAGTGTTGAGACCCAAGCTCTTAGAACAGTGCTTTACAAATTGTAGGTACTCCGTGCCTATTTATTGAATGAGGTGTTATATCAATGGAGTAATTATTTATTTTCTATATTTCAGCTCATTATCAGAAAATGGAAATAATGCCATCTATTCAATGTTCATCTTAAGTTAAGTAGCAGCCATAAACCAACAAGAATATCATTACTAGGAGAAGGTCAATGTCTTGGCTAGCCTTCAAATAGTGCTGTTTTGAACATTTTATTTTACAGCATTGCTATTTACGTATAGTAGAGTTTGGAAATGTTAACTCTTTAAAAAGGCTGTTTCTTCTAGCATATTTCATTCCTCCTGAATAGATTCACTCTATTATAGTAATTATCTAGAATGTATTAGCATACAATGTTAACAATGTCATTTAATTTAGCAAATGCTTATTTAGTTATGCTTTTTAGATTTACAAATGGCATAACTCAAATCTTATCACTGTTAGATTTTCTTTAACTGAAGGGTTTTTTTTACTCCTCTGTGAAGCAAAGACAAAAGGAATCCAGGTATTTGTGTCTTTGTATTAATACACTACTAGCTCCTTGGGGAAATTCTACTGTAGAAGGTGTATTGTTCTTTCTGAAAAATCCCAACTTTTCACTCCTCGGAACTAGGTATTTTGTTGAGAAATTTTTAATCGTACTTAAAAACATAATGTGCTTTCCCATTCTATAAATTGTCAGTCACAAAACTACTTTTAAGCAATATCAATATTTCGAGCAAATACATCTACTAATGCATTGGCTGTTTCTTATCTCAATAAAGCACATATTACATAGACACGCTTAAATCCACTGTATATGTTAAAGGCAGAATAAGATTCACTGCTTTATAAATGGCATCCTCATCATTTATTTTTTAACTTAGCTTTCATGCAAATTATCTTTCACCCATAAACCTAATCCTGAAAAGAAATTAGGTTAGTGCTAAAGAAAAGATGCTTTGACTAGGTAAAATGTCAATAAAAATGAAGCTATCTTATAATATTCCTCCATATAGAGCAACTTAATCAGAATTTGCCAGTGATGAAAGTTTGAATGTTTTAATAAAGCATTTGCTCACTCACTCTCTCTCAGCATTTTCATATCTCCTCAATCTTTAGTTCCTGGCCATGAAGTCGGTTGTAAACAAAGTTTTCTCTTTTTCTTTGAATATTTCTTTCCAATCTTGCAGAGATGTCTTTTCCTCTTTCTTTCAGAGATATGTTTTCGACCAAGTTACACTGGATATTACCGTTATCACGAGCAGACTATTTACAACTTTTAAGCAATATAATTATTTACTGCAGCTAATTCAATATATAAAATATATGTGCAGAGAAATATAGTCAGAGAGCCCTTAAAGAGTGAAGAGGGACAAGGGTCAAGGGGGCTTCTCTCTGTAATGGGACATTTCATTGTCCTTCAAATTACTGGGAACGACAGTTACTCTAGGTAGAGCTGGTTCATACCAGAAATGTACAAACCCTCATGTTTTGCAGGGAGAAAAGCATTTTATAAAATAATAAGTCTTAATGAATTGTTTACCTTAATAGTGTATTGCAGTATAAAATTAGAATAAGAGTATTTGAAAATAAAAGAACCAAAAGCAATGTTAGGATAATAATGTTGTATTCCACATACAGCTGTACAATTTGTTTTCCTAAGTGGGAAACAATTCTCTAACGTTTTTATAAGAGAATGCAAAAATTAATGTTTCCAGATTTCTTTTGTGTTCAAATAAAAAAAAGTTCAAAAGCTAAGAAGTAAGAGAACTAAATCCTAGTCTTAACCAAAATAGTGGTTAAGGAATATAATTGTTTATATTCCATAGTTATTATTTAAAAGTTTTTAAACATTAAATAAATCCATCATGTCTACATATTGAGATCTGTACTTCTATTAAAAGAAAACATTAGACTAATACTATTTTCCATTAAGAATAAATATATTAATTGAATATTGACTTTGTGTGTTATACATATTTAGGTATTCACTGATACCGCAGGACTTTTTTTTTCTCATAGCAGTGTTTCTTCTATAATATAATGTCCTTAATGTAGACAATAATTACTTCCATGTTTATAGCCAGAGAACCAGACATAGGTGCCAAGACAGGGACTGACAAAGCAAAATAAGAGAAGATAAAGGAAATAAAAGACACACCTAGGCATAGTTTGAAAATTGGCATGCAATTCTATAGTCAACAATGTGAAAACATGTGGGAAAAAATCATTCAAAACCATGGACTATCTTGTTTATTCTATGCAAATAGTACTTTACTATTTAAAAAAAAATCTTACCTAAGTGTGTGTTATTCATTGCATGAAAATCAATATTCTAAGGCAAGTTTTCACCAAATACCAGATAGAGCTATTAAGAGACATGCTAAGGTCTGCCAAAAAGGTTATAAAAACCTAACTTTTCCTTGAGAGATGGATTATGAAGCATGTCATTTTTTTCAAGGGTCACTGCTGTCATGAGGTCTCCTACCAGTCTTTGAGGATAAATCTTTTTTGAAATCTACTAGGCACTTTACTAAATGCCAGAGGCATGCATGAAAATGTGTGGACTCTTCTCTCAAAAGTGTTAAATCAGAAGAGAAAATAGTGGAATTAAGCAGTTTATTGCCATAAATTCTTTGATAGTGGGTGCTATGGAAACAGATATGTGTGCGTGTGTGGGAGCAGGGGAGGTCAACGAAGACTTCTTGGTGAAGATGACTTCTGAGAAAAGGGTAGGAGGGAGGGTGAAGTGGGTCACAAACAAGGAGGCAGCATATGCAAATGTGTGACAGTGAGGGAGGATGCAATGTGTATTGCACATGGGATTGGGTGGCATGAGGACAGAATGAGAGGGGAGACCAACGAAATGCTAAGCTAAACAGTTTAGAGTTTATCTCAGAGGCTGTGAGATATGGAATTATTTTAAATACGGGAGTAAGAGGACTTTGGAGAAAATACTAAAGGGGGAGGGGAGAGTCAAAACTCCCAAATTTTGGCCTGAGTGCTTGAATGGTGCAAGGTAGAGGAGAGAATGGGTAATTTTAGTTTTTTCCAAGATGAATTAGACATCTATCCCTAATCTGTGTGAAGATTTCTAATAGAAAATTATATGTCATGGGAATGGAGGACATGTAATTGGAGGAAAGAAAAGACAGTTAGATATTGTTAGATTAGTTTAAAAAAAAAAAGAGTAATCAAAGGAACAGAGATCTCCAAAAGTTTGAAAAATATTTGAGGGAAGATTACCCAAAATTGGTCTGTTTCTTTGTTTCAAAAGTAGGAGGGTAAGGATTAAGATATCAGAATTAGTGTGCTCTTGAGTGATAATAGGTTCAGGGCAGCACATGAGTGAGCTTGAGGTTGAAGTATAGCAGAGATAGAGTAGAAGAAAACTGAGACACTAGGAGTTTTTGCATATGTGGATTACCTTCATGGACCTTAACCTTACCTGGCAGGCTGGTCTGTTGTATTTCATTTTCACAGACAGTCCAAGACATTTCCTTCTGAATATTTGTATCATATTCAGTTATTCATCACATATTAGTGGGTGCTTATGCACAAAGTGTTTTAAAGAATGTTCAGTGAAGAAGTTCAATACATAGGAAAGTTGGGATTATGACTAAATATAGCAAAAGCAGCTCTAGCATAGTTGCCCTGGCAGCACGTGGACCTCAGACAGGACTAGAGTTCCATGATAGTTTGAATCCTTATTTCTGCAACTATAGCTCAACTGACATCAAAAGTGATATTGAGGGAACTAATGTGTGATTAGAAAGCAGTACTGAAAAGGCATGCCTGAGAAGCATCTAGAAGAATGTCGGCTAGCATCCTTCACAGTCTTCTTGAAGACGCTCTGAACCTATGTTCAGAGTCCAGCCAATTGCCTACTCTCTAAATCAGCATTTGAAAAATATCTTAATAATAAATAAAAGTGGAGAAAGCAAATCACCTATGTCCAAATATATGGCATTGCATGACGAGAAATTGTATAGTTTCTGAACTGTCGTAACTGAAAGGAAAGGAGTAGAAAGGCCAAACCAGCTCTGTCCCTAGCCTTGTCAGTGATTTGGTCAGCAGTATGAACACACTGTCACCCCATTCTGCAGCCTGCAAATGTCTCACCACCATAAGGTCTCTGCCATTCCCCGTTTGGTACTGACCAGACAGTTAGCACCGTGTGATCTGTAATTTTCTTATCGGTGAATAAAAGCTGAATGGCAGGCTACATGTGGTTGTACAGATACGATCTCTCAGTTGTAAATGTTGAAAATGCTTGGTTAAGTTACTTCTTATAAATTAATGATTGCCATTATCCTGCACATTAACCTTTTGAAAGACTTGCTTCTTTCTGAGTTAAAAGTAGCATATTTGAATTTGAGAGAGATAAGAATGAATGAAAGATTTACTGGAAAAAATCAATAATTTCTTATTAGAGAGGGTAAAATGAACACAGCAATATGTATATGCATATAATTATATAAATGTTTATATATACCAACATTTATATATCAACCTACATATACATGTATATATTTATAAAATTACATAAATTATCAATATTTATTTAATTATATGGCCCTTTCTATTATTCCAGGAATCAAAGTAGGCCAAGAGTCTAAATTCTAAGATTATAAGTAGTTCTGTGCATATACAGAACCAATTATTGGGATTTCCTATTAAATGTGAATTAAGCTTTGTAAATTCTCAGTTACTCGATTTGCTAAAGCATTCATCTTAATGTCTTCAGTCACAAAAATAAATGCATATTTAATACTTGTGGCAGTACAAAAGTAGCTAGAGGGAAAGTGGATTTTTACTTTTTATTTCATTAGCTTAAGTGTAATATTGAAAACCTTTCGCAAATCAAAAAGGAAAGCCCAGCTGCCTTTTCTTGTCCTTTTAAGCTAACTCGATGGAGTAGTGATACCCAGGCACATATTGCTGCTCATTGTTAAATATGCATGACAAAACACGACCTCTGTTTTCGGTCAAACCACTAAGCACTTATGAGAATGTGGTTACATTCCATTGCGACAAAGTGAATTGGGACTTTCTACTAGGTGATTTGTACATAAACTTCTTAGTGAAATTTTGTGTTCATTTACTCATTCATTCAAATTGAGGGAGTCACTAAGAAATATTTAATATACCTTATGCAAATGTCATTTTATGTAATTATTTAGCATTGATGTGAAATATACCTTTATAATTACAAAAATGTGTATATAGGTATAAACATAGAGAAAGATACATGTACTGAGTGTATTTGTTTTCTAACATTATGACATCTAATTGGAAAGCTTCATAAATCTCATTTATTTGAAAATTTCCTCAGCATAAAGAAGGCTAGTTATCAGTCACTAAAATACCTTGTCAGAGATGTGACAAGTCACAAATTTCATACTGATTGTTGAAAAACAAAATTATGCTAATCATCATTGTGACAACATAATATGTCACTCGAAGACATATTTACTTTATGACTTAGGATGCACGTTTCAGTTACATAGAATAAGCCATGCTTTAGAAAGAACAATTTATGTTTTATTTTCTACTTGCGGAAGGGAATAATATTTATGTGACATTCATTTATAATAAAATCAAGAACATAATTTAAAATAATTTAATGGAACTAAATTGTGCAACAAAAAGGTAGTACTTTGACATTGATGCTTTCTAGTACCAGGAAATAATAATGCTGTCTTATTAGATCACTCTGATGCTTTTTATGGAGGTATACTCAGTGAAACATGTGCTCCAAAAAATAACCTGAAACATTACAGTTAGTGATACTACTAGCAATAACTATCATGTATTGTGACATGCATGTAGGTAACACACATGTATTGTGTGTTATTCTCACAATAGCCAAGCTAATTACTATTATTGCCTGTATTTGAGGAAAACATGTCACAGATAGATTGAATAATTAAGAATTTAAGGAGCCGGTGTGGTAGGGCAGTGAAGCTCGCACATTCCGCTTCGGCAGCCCAGGGTTTGCTGGTTCGGATCCTGGGTGTGGACCTATGCACCACTTGTCAAGCCATGCTGTGGCAAGCATTCCACATATAAAGTAGAGGAAGATGGGCACAGATGTTAGCTCAGGGCCAGCCTTCCTCAGCAAAAAGAGGGGGATTGGTGGCAGATGTTAGCTCAGGGCTAATGTCCCTCAAAAAAAAAAAAAAAGAATTTAACTAAAATTCTATAGCTAAAATTCTGCAGCTAATAATATTTTATATATAATTTTATACACAGTTAAGTAATCTTTACTCAGGTCATCAATAAATCAGTGCACACAGAGGGAACGAGTGTGCTCCGTTAGTGGAAAGAGTGAAGAGAGATGGAAACATGAGCCTATGAGTACCTCGTTGTATTTGGTTCAATTCTGAAATATTTTCCTGACGCGTTGTCCACAAAGGAAAACTACATACACTAGAATGCTCTTGTGCTATTTGAACTGTGAAAAATAAATCTACTGTAAAATGCTGGTTTCTTTGTATCTTTGTAGAATATTGATTTTTCTAACAGCCCAATCTTGTATTTCTCTGGATCCTGGTTTCTCTGTAAGGTGGTAATTAACATTCTTAACCTTAGATTGAAATTTTTTTTCCCTGCCCAGATATCATTACTTGAATTTCAGTTCTCTTTAGAAGAGGAAAGATTGAGACAACCTATGAAATAGCGAAGATACATTTAGTTTCTAGAAACATATTTCAAACAAGTGATAAAAAAATAAAGGATTGCTACCAAAGTGCCAAAGTTGTTGGCCTGTCTACATGCTATGCTGATAAAATGAGCTAGAAAATAAAACCAGCTCACTGAAAACGAACCGAACAGTTATGTGAGCATGTAATAATTATAAGTGGAAAGCACATCTTCTATACTCAGGCGCATATACCCATCGAACAAAGTCTGAACCAAATACTGAAATATGAGATAAGAAATACAACATCCTAAATATATTTATATTTCATGTCTGAAATATATATCTAAACAGAACATTTCAAATATTATATGTATGTGTGTATATATTGCATTAATAAAGGATACATTTTCTTAAATTAACTTCTATTTAGTTCAGGGCCAGACTTAAATTATGAGAGAAAATGTTTTCTTATTTGTTGTGATATCAGAGACATTTGAAAAGCTCTAAATTTCTACAAATCCTTACATATCCACTGAGCAATGCAAGAAAATTTGTAGGTGCTATATTCTTTTATCTTAAGAATTTGAAGGCTCTTAAGTGCAGAAAATCGATGTCAAAGAAATGCATTACAATTAGTGATTGGCTAACATTGAGTATGAGTGATCACAATTGGGAAAACATGCTTTTTCTCCCCCTTTGGAGCATAAAGTTAAGTATACCAGGGTACTGGAGAAGTGCTAAAAATCTGATACTATTGAATATGCCCCAATAGCAGCCATGTCTACAACACAATTTTAGCAAGGATTAGCCCTGATTAAGTTGAATGAACTGATTATTTAGTTATGTTGCTTGATGGATTAAGGGCTCAAATCATTTCAAATGTTGATTTCAGAGTAAAACTTTCTGAGATAGATATTCAGTTTCCATTAAATTTACTCATTTGTTAATTCTATCACAGGTATGATTTTATGCTTTATCCAAAACACATACATACGTATTTCAGTTGTCTTTTGTGCTGGTTTGTGTAACATTTTGTTACGTATCTCTAATTTTCAGAGGAAAAATGCATATCATTTAGAACTTAAAGACTCACTGCTGGCCATGAGCCAAGTGAAAGAAAATTGAGTCATAGATAATTGTAGGATGACTTACATCACGATTATTAAGAAAACTGGAATATATTGCTAATTATAAAAACCCATTCACTGTGTGTCATGTAAAATAAAACTGTGTTGGTTTGGGGAAGTAGTTTGGTGCAAAAAAAAAAAAGATTTGATTAGAATTATGGTAGTCACAAATTTGTCTTGTTTCCTAGGCAACTATGAATGTTTCAGAATAGAATAGCATTTCCCAAAGTGAGTTCTGTGGAGCGGCGTGGTGAGGAGCTCTAGGAAAGAAAGAACTAACAAAACCTGTGGGATGACCCTTGAAAGGCTGTGGGTCACTGCCAAGAAAAAGAAGCCTGAGGTGGTATGTGCTCAGTAAACACTGGCTATCTTTCCTCCCTGGTTGAAGATTCTCAGAAGACTTGCAAAACTAAAACCGATTTCACTCCTTTAACCCAGGGCTTCCCAAACTTTGGTAATTCTTTTCAAATGAACTCATATTCATTTCCATGAAATATATTTTAGGAAAAGTTGTAATAGAGTTAACTCCGCAATAGGTAACCTAATTTAGCTCATCATACCAATTACTTCCTTCTTTTTACAAGAGCTTCCATTCCTATTTCAACCTTTTGTTTATCAGAGGCACTCATTTACCGACTTTGCTAGGTCGTCAACAGAATGAGCAATGCTTGATTTCTGACCATTATCTATATATCTACAAAGCAGAGTGTGATTTCTACAGCATATTCTAGAGCCTGCTCTCAAATATCACTTACTTCCTTCCATATTGGCTGAGACTTTCAACACGCATTCATTTTTTGACTACTATATACCCATATTGCAAATTTTCCCCTGCCAATCCTCATACAAAGCCTGCAAGGCAGGCTGTTGTTTCACTTTTGCCAATGATAAGAAAACTGGCTTAAAATCATTTAATTTGCCCATGATCACTGAGAGGCAGGTTCAGGATGTGAGCATGGGCATGTTCAGCAGGCCACAGCGATATGCTCCTTGCAAGCCTCGTTCACACTGCAGGCCAGACTCAAGGAGCCTTGGAGCGTAGACTACAGTTCACATCTGAACTCATGTTCTCATACTTAACTTCTAGGCTATGAACTCCTCAAGGGCCCACTTGCTATTCCGTGTGACTTGCTATTGCCTGCAATAGTGGTCTGCAGTTCTGAGGAGATGCTTGATAAATGTTGAATTAAATTGACTACTTTGATTCTTATGTACTTAGTGGAAAATTACAGTATTGTTTTAATGGAAAAGTGTGCTCAGATTCAACACATGCAACTCACAAACATATGTAGGCTGGGAATTAACTCTGTCACACCAATTTCTGTTTCTTACACTTGACTGTCATTTACCGAAATTGATATTTGATATTGTGAATAAGCTTATTGTAGGCTGAGGTGATAGACTGATAAATCTGGAAACATCTCAGAAAACAGAGTTTGGTGTCTGTAGAATAAGTTTTTTGACTAGATACTGAAACAGCAAAAGTTCACAATTATAAAAAAATTCTTAGGATCTTCTATCAGAGACAGTTTCAGAGTGTTCGGCTGCCTGCATGGAACGGATTTGAGATACATAGATAGTATGTCTTCTCTGGGAAGGTTTGTTTAATAAAGTTAACTATATTTTTGTATAGTCTGCCTGATGAGGTTATTACGTAAGCTAAAAGGATTATGTTATCAGTGAGAAGCTAATGTTCTCATGGAGACAGAATGAAATCCACACAATAGTTCACTAACAATACAAAAAATATTTAATCTTTTATTTTGCCCTGAGGACTTAAAAATAAGAAGATTATTTGAATTGTGAATTGATGTATTGAAAAGCCTATTCTAAGGGGAAAGAGAGAGTAAGACTAACTTCTGACTAGTATTTTGCTGGTGAGGGGGTGAGTGGGAGCCAACTTTGCAAGAAGTAGTATAATGAACGTAGAAAATGTTTCCATTTGGGGAAGTGTCTGTATCAGTTTCCTAGGACTGCTGTAATAAAGTACCACAAAAAGAATGGCTTAAAATAACAGAAATTTATGGCCTCATGGTTCCAGGGCCCAAAACTCTGGCATCAAGTTGTTGGCAGGACATGATCCCTCTGAAACCTGTCGGCGAAAATCCTTCTTTGCCTCTTCCTAGCTGTGATGGTTGCAGCAATGTTTGGCATTCTTGTCTTGCTTTAGCATCCTTTCAATTTCTGCCCACATGTGTCTCTGTCTCCATTTGACGTTTTCCTCTTATAAGGACACCAGTCATATTAGTTTAGGGCCCACTCTAGTGAGCTCATCTTGACTACATCTGCAAAGACCCTATTTCCAAACAAGGTCACACTCAGAGGCATCAGTGGTTAGAACTTCCATATATCTTTTTGGGGGACACAATTCAACCCACAACAGTGTCTATTTACTCAAAAACCATAAAGCAAATATATACATGGTTTAAGAATGAAAGATGGGGTGTACATATCATCTAAGTCACTGTAAGGGAGTTGAAGGGTTAGGTTGGAAAAGCTTGGTGTGCCTGATGCTTATAGATCAAGGCATCTTTAGTGCAAGATGTATAATTTTGACTTTATCTTTTAAAAGTGAAAATGAAACTCACAAATAAATAGCACTTCTAAAGAAAGTGAAATTTTACCAAATCGGAAGTCTTAAAACACAATAGACACAATAGCCCTACCACTACAGATCCATAAATTTCTTGAAGCATTTGATATGATCTGGTAATATGCAGCATAGAATAAAATTCTTGATTAACGGCAAGTATTCCCTGAAAGTAGAGTTTAAGATGTAGAAGTTTCTATTCTTCATGCTCTGATACAAGAACATGCGCACTCCATAAAATACACGTTCTAAAAATGGTAGAAGAATGAGCGTATCATTGCTTTAAGAGGAAGTTTACAATTTTAATCTGAAAGACTGTAACCTTTGCTACTTAGAATGATGTATGGTAAATGCGGCATATCTGAACACAGGAATTAGAACATAGCATGTGCAAAGAAAATGCAGTGAAGAAATCTGGCTAGACCATATTCACACCATGCAGTATATTGCACAATACAATTTAGATAACAATGTCTTGTAAGCTGGTGAGTTCATTTCTAAAATTGGTACTGCATATCTTTCCAATGATTCTTGATAGGAAAATAAACAGTTTCAGAGGACTTCTAGTAAAATTATGAGTGCTTGTGAGTCTGTGGTAGCACCAGAAACCAAGTTGGACCCACCTAAATCGAAAATAATTTATTGGAAGGGTATTAGTGGGCTCATGAACAGATTCAGGAATAGTAGGACTCAACGGTAGAACTGAGGTGCCTGGAAGAAAAAAAGAAGCTTGTCAATTTCTGGAAATCTGAATATCCAAGTCTGAGATTGCCACTACTGCCTCTACAATCACCATTTGCCTTAGAATAAATGTCCTTCTACCCTAGTCTTTGTCTGTGGTCTCCGCTTCAAATGCAGAGCTCCAGATGAGAGCATGCATTTGTCGAGTTGAGATCACATATGTATACCACATCAAAAGGGTAATCTGGCCGCCATGTCTTCCATAGTGGAAAATGGTTTCAGGAACAACTTTTTCATCAAGAATGCACACAAGACAGCTATTATCCTAAGAGGAATTTGGGGTGTTATAAGGAAGAGAAACAGATGCTAGGCATCCACTCTATACTAACAATAGTGATGCCAGAATGGATTAATAATTTTGGTAATGAAAATGATTTTAGAGGAAAATAACGTTGTTAAAAATGTGAAGCAAGTGTCTTTATAGGTCACGTGAAGCAGAGCTGCCCTTATGTCCAACACCATGAGAAATATATTGTGATGAGCAGCTTCTGATTCCCTAATCCTCATTGGAGGTAAACAAAATAAATTGTTACCAAAACTCTTCAGTGTGCAAAATCTTTTTTCTTTCCTTTTTTTTTTTTAAGGATTTTATGTCCTTTGCTCCATCTCTGTATATTCTCCAAATTCTGTTCTCTCATCCTCTGGTTATTCTCACCTCCTTGTATCACTTTGTGTTTCTGTTTGTTGTATCTTCTTTACTCTGAGAAATGAAGAATGATATGTAGCCTACTATATGAACTTATATTGCAACTTCATATTTCTCTAAAATCTATTTCACTAAATGTCACATGAGACGTGTGAATCTTATGCCTATTGTATTCCACAATTATTTGTTTCAAGAAACAAAAATCTGTAAAATGAACTCAAGTAGAGGGGGCTTAACTTTAAAGAGCATTAGACAGCACACAACATCATGGGATGCCCCAGGATATGAGCTACTGAAAGGCCTCTTGGAAACTGAGTGAGGAACTAACCTTGCTCTCTCCGTCTCTCCAGATCTGATCCACATGGTTCCTCATTTTCTCTGCTTTTCTCTGTCTCCTCTTTCATTAGACTTCTGCTGCTTGGTCAGTCCTGAATCAAAGAGCCCTTGAAGGTCCAGTGCAAACCACAGATTAGCTATGAACTCTCTTTCTCTTTTGGAGAACAAGGATGAATATAAGGTGCAGGAGTACATCAATCATTACCTTTTTTGTTCATATCAATCTGTCACCATTGGCTTCTTGCCCTTTGCCTAGAAAAAAATACTATTTCTCAACACTGAAGAAATAAAAATATAAAAATTTTTCATAAGGTCTGTTGCTTCCACAAATATAACCCCATCTGTTTCAACCAACTTCTCTGATTCCATTCGCTATCTCTACTTCCTTATACTTGTTCACACTTTACTTCTTGAAACTTCCCTTCTAACAGTTACCTTCTCTTCTTCTTTATTCCTTTTAGTGTTCAAGTAGCTCTGGATGCCATTAATGACCAGCTGTGTCTTAAAACTCTCTCTTACACTCAGCCTTTGGGGGCAGTAGAAAGAGTCAGACAGACTTGGGTTCCCATTTTAGCTTTATCACTTCCTGACTGTCTTTGACCACTTAGCATCAGACTATAAAATTGGGTTAACAGGGGCCAGCCCCGTGGCCAAGTGGTTAAGCTCACATGCTCTGCTTTGGCGGCCCAGGGTTTCACTGGTTCGAATCCTGGGTGCAGACTTAGCACCATTCATTCAGGTCATGCTGAGACAGCGTCCCACATAGCCCAACCGGAGGGACCTACAACTAGAATATACAACCATGTACTAGAGTGCCTTGGGGAGAAGAAAAAAAAATTGGGTTAATAATGCTGATCTCTTAGAGTAATGTTGAGAGTCAAATAAGAAATCAATTGTGAAGATCTTTCTAAACGCATTAGATGGTTGCTAATCTTTGTTCCCTTCCTCATTCTTTCCTTTTACAAATTATGTGCTGCCTCTGACACTGACTGAGAGCAACACTAAATAATACAAGGTGCAGGATTACATAGTTCTGTGAAGGAAACTAGCAGAAGATGAAGGGATGTTTTTCAAAAGAAAGTTACCTTTCCAAAGGGGAAATATGATGGACCCAAGATGAATTTTTTTTATTTAATATAACGTATATGCCAATATCGATTCACTAGTGAATAAAATCATGATCATTATCTTAAACAATTTTATTAAAATTAAATTGAGGGGGCTGGCTGGTGGCATAGTGGTTAAGTTTGCACACTCTGCTTCAACGGCCTGGGGTTTGCAGGTTCAGATCCTGGGTGCAGACCCAGCACCCCTCATCAAGCCACGCTGTGGTGGCATCCCACACAGAAGAACTAGAAGGACTTATAAATAGGATATACAGCTATGTACTGGGGCTTTGGGGAGAGAAAAAAAAAGAGGAAGATTGGCAGCAGATGTTAGCTCAGGGCCAATCTTCCTCACCAAAAAATCGTTCTCAGAATGTTAACAAAAAAAGAAAAAAAGTAAATTGATACTAAGATTACTGGCATCCATGCTTTTACAAAGCAAGATTGCTTTCTAGTCACCAACATTTTCTTCCTTTCTATTTTAAATCATAATTTGCTCTACTTCCGAACTGCTCACTTAGCCTCCCATAATCGCTACCATTTTATTTTCCAAGGCACTTCTTAAAATCTCTATTTTCTCAGATCCCTTTCTGTATCCCTCTGATGAGAAGTAAAGTCCTTTTCCTTTCCATCCCCAAAGCATTCTGCTCACATTTCTCTTAGGTTACCTTTCTCATGCTGTTGTTTGTAGCTTTGCCTTGTTTTTGTTTGTTTTTTTTTTAACCTATTTATGTATAGAATTCTATATCTTAAGATTGGAAAGAGCCCTTCAATATGGGGTCAAGCATGAAATGAGTCCAAAGTCCACCTCGAACTCTTAATTAAACTATAGACTTAACAAATTATGAAAGCTCTCTACTCATTAGATTTTGCAACTATAAAAGGGAACTAATGCTAACCTTGTAGAATTCTTATGAAAAGTAAAAATAATACCTATAAAGTAACTAACACACTGCCTGATGTATAATATTACTGTGCCATCTCTGACTGTTACCTGTAAGATTCTTGATTTTAGGCCTCGTTTCTTACCATCTCTTTTTCTCGTGAAGTGCAGGTATAGCATTTAATATGTCACTGAAGAAAGGAAGAGATAGAAAGATGATTGGAGAGCAGGGCTATAGTAATCACATGCAAGATTGCAAAAAACAAATCAGAAGCAAAACTGCCCCTTAAGATTTTATAGGAGCACAGCTTGAAACACTGCACCCAACTGTGGAAAGCTGGACAATCATTACAACTCATGCGGTTCTTCTATTGTGATAAGATCAGTGTTCTTTTTGAGCAAAGCTTTGGTCAGTAGAGAGTTTAAAATACAGAGTTAGGAAGAGGAAAATGTACTGATTCACATGGTAGCAGATGCTAATTAATATATAAACTTCAGTTGCTATTAGTGAGAGACGACAACTGGTCCTACTTTCTTCTTGAAAGTCATAATTATACAAAAGGAAATTACCTAATTTTAGGCAAAACTAAAAAGAGGGCTTTGTGCATACTAAATGATAAAATGAACCACTGATCAAAAGTCCAGTGGGATCTTTCTTTTATATTAATGAGGAAGAATAATTAGTTCATAGATATTACATAGAAAAGGCATATGCAATCATAAGCTCTGAAAATATGTTTCAAAGGAGTTCCATTGAAGACATGGAGTAGACGTTGTAAAAGATGCTCATGAAACCATTTTAAATCTATTTAATCATGTTAACATTTTCTGTTTAATAAGTTAAAATGCCTTAAATACGAAATCAGAAGGTCTTAAAAAGAAAATATCTAAACCAATCAGTTCTTTTCTTTGAAGATGAGTGTTTGTCATCTCTTTGGGACCACAAGACCATAAAAATGGCAGAGTTCTGTATAACAAGGTACCCCATCTGAAAATTCTAAAAGAGAGGACTGTAATAGAAAAATAGTCTATGCATTTCTACCTATTAATACCTATCAATACAAAAGGCAATAAAGAAAGATTTACTAGGGACAGAGAAGTATTTCATTGATCATCCTAAATGATAAATTGGCAGGAACACTTCTGATTGGAGAAAGAGTCATTTGGGACTATGTGGGTCATATTGAAGACTTTTATGTTTTACTTGTTTCCATCTTTTTATTTCTGCTGTGAGAATAGAAGGTGGTAAAACTAGAGGGAAAAAGAAAAAGAAAAACTGAAGCAAAGATACTCTTTTATTTTCTTTTTCTGTGGAGTTATTTTGCAAGTATCAAAATGAGGCAAATATTGAGATAACAAAAGGGCCTGCAGCTGTGAAGCAAAACAGTAGAATTTTAAGAGAAAAGATGCTCATCATCTGGGAGGTTATGCCACGCACTCTCCTAAATCTGAAAAGTCAGTTCTTTCTTTGAATGTGCAATGTGTAAAAAGGACTTTGATAAAATATTGTTATTAATTAGCAAAAAGGAATTAAATTGTGGCATATATGCACCAATATGTGTCTACATGTGTGTATATCAGACAAGACATTCATATGGAACCATGCACAGAAAATGGCCTTTCCAATGAGGCAGCAGCAGTTAATTATGCCCAGTAATGATCATGGCGGAAAGCCACACTTGCTGAACTGTGAACTTCAGACAGAACTTTCTTGAGTTGCCAGTACCATGCATATTTACCAAAGCAATGCAAACCATCCTGGTATTTTCTTTTCCACTCACGATAGCCCCGTATGGCACAATAATGTGATCTTCATTTCACGGTGCCATTCTGCAGTATGAGCCATATGCCAATGCTATTGTAATGATTTAGTTCTGTCTCCCAATTTATAAGGAGAATGATGCTTGCTCTATACCCTCCTGAGCATGAAGCGAAGGCAAGCCATCTCAGAGATTTCCTCCCTCCTCACCCGCTTCGGATGTCTCCCCAGCCCTCCCTGACCATCTCCCCTTCCTTCCCACTGCAGTTATAATTCCCTCAGGAAGGCCTCCCAGGCTTTGGGTTCTGTTGACGATTACAGGAATAATTTATTTTCAAATGGATGTTAATCTGATAGAAGTAGTCAAATTTTCCCTGAGCTCAGGCAGAAACAAACTTCTTCATGGCAAGTGTACTGATTCCATCCACTGTTATTGTGATGGGGAAGACAAATTATCCAATTACTAAACACACTGCTCTCGGCAATACAAAATAACCTCCTGATTAATCTGACTACGTAGGAGAGCTACCTCTGTCTAGAACAAGTCCCCTAAAACAAACAATATTGGATTACGAATAAGGATGAGTCATATTTGTTTGGTAACACTTATGGATATTTGAATCCTAAATAAAGAGCCTACTTAAGGTGAGAAATATATAAATGTTCTTTACATATTATCTAGTTAAAATTATATTCAAGAGTAAAAGTGTAAGTACATTTATAAGGTCATTTGTGAGAGAAAACACTGAAGATTTTCATTCTACCTCCTTTATACTAATAAGAAACACATTTCACTTCTTTCTCATCTGTAATATATATTTAAAAATGAAATGTCATTGATAGGCAAGTTAGATTAACAAGTAGTCACTATAAACATGTATCATATCGTTATTATTATTTTTTTTGCTGAGGAAGATTCACCCTGAGCTAACATCTGTTGCCAATCTTCCTCTTATTTGTATGTGAGCTGCTGCCACAGCATGGCCACTGACAGACCATAGTGTAGGTCCAAGGCTGGGAACTGAACCTGGACCACTGGCGGAGCACACTGAACTTAACCACTAGGCTACTGGAGCTAGCCCAAAATGTATCATATTTTTTGTCAAACGACTCAGTTATTTCTCTGCAAAGACAGCAAAAAGAAATGCAAATTTTGGTGAAAGGATAAACATTTAAATGTCATCAACCAAATTATTAAAGGAATAATTCGCCTTTAATAATCAATATAGGGCATTTTTGGCCCCGTGGGAAATAAGGATGTGAAAAGAGCTAAAAATAAAGTACACCTGGACCTGTAAGGGTATCAGATACATTCACCCCTGCTACCGAATTAGCTCTAGTCTTTTTTGGGAGGTGAGTGGGATTTGCCCTGAGCTGACATCTGTGACAATCTTCCCCTACTTTGTGTGTGGGATGCCTCCACAGCATGGCATCCCACATACAAGTGGAGTAGATCCACATTCAGCAGCTGAACCTGTGAACCTGGGCCACCAAAGTGGAGTGCATGGAACTTGAACTGCTCAGCCAAGGGGCCAGCCCCTGATACTAGTCTTTTTTAATGTCATGTTCTATAACCTCTGCTTCTTCAGGTCACCTATCTCTCACATCCCCTGTCCTTGACTGGGGATGACAATTTTGACTAAGACATTTTGCAGTTCTGAATGTGCATTGGCACCATAGTTCCCATTTCCTTTATTCTTATTCACTTCCTGTTTCCTGCTACCCTCTCACCTTACATCTTGACCTTAATGCAGATACGCAGCACAATGGACCTTGATGTATTTACCCTTAGAGTGACCAAAGTCATTTATAAAACGAGCTTAAGTTGATAAAGATGAACAAGGGCATGTCATGTCTAATAATTACATAAAATATGGACTCAAAGGATAAGGGAAAATAGTGGAGCCTGGGAAAAGGGGAATAATGCCGCCCTCCCTGCAGGAAGTGAGCATTCTTAGACAAGTCACAGCTTTGAGAGGACATAGTCGGAGCTGTGAGAAAGCAAGGGCCAGCTGGTGATTTCAGTCAACACAGGCCACTGGGCTTGCAAATGCCAGATCACCATCTATCCAGAGGCCAATGGAATTCTCTTTCTCTTTTTTTTAGGGGACAAGGCTTTAGTAATGGATGAGTCTTAGTTGCAAATATCTGTCAAATTACCCTCTTTATGTAATTCAATTTTAGGAAAATACATTTCCAATCTTCCTTCAAATATTGGATCTTCCACTTTCTACTAATGTGACATTGATGAGTTCTTAAACTTGCCAAGAGCCAGTTTCTTCAAATGTAAAAAGAGGAAAAAAATGGTATCTACGTTACAAAGTTGGTGATAAAATCTAAGGATTTAGCTCATGGGAAATCACCTAGCACATTGTTGGATATAAAGCATGATTAATAACAAGTTTCTAAACAGCCAAACAAGTAAGGTGTTCTAGTTAATATGCTACCAAATCCCAAATAACACATTCATTTCCATTAAAAAAAGAAAAAAGATTTTCATTTGTTTTGTCATGGGATCTTTGGTTGTAAGGTACAGAGAGGTACTCAAACCAAATAGATAAAAAGCAGGTGTGATGAAAGGGGTTTTATCTTTCTTCCCTCACCTACGCCCCTTCTGAGTCATGAAAATCACTGACTGTATTGTGATTGTGATAACTGAAAGGCGGTGTTAGTGATGCTCCAAAGCCGGAGAAGTTGATTGGCTTGAACCTTTGGGAGATACCAATGGGAAATTAATACTGACAGTGTAAAAAGTCTCATTATCTACAGTAGATGTGACAATGGTGACCCCCAGTGAACTACCTACCCACTCCGTTTGCCCTTCTGTAGTTCCTGACATACGTACTCTGGACTTGGCCGTATTATTTTCTTTGGCCAATAGGTATTAGCAAGAATGAGGCAAGCAGAGACTTGATAAGCATTGCACTTTGAGGCTGTCCTCTTGAAATCTTCCTTCATGGGACTGACTATATTGCTGTAGGAAATCTAGGCACTCCTGCTAGAGAGAAGAGCTACTCAGAGAGGTCTGGGAGGATACAACTCCACAGGAGAAAGTGCTTGCATGGATGAGAACTGAGCCAAGCTTCCATTTGATGTAGCTGCGTGAGTGACCTAGCCAGCATCATGATGTGCAACAGAAATACCACCCTGTTAACACACAATATTATGACAAGTAATAAATGGCTGTTTGGAGTGGTTTGTTTCACATTAATAGATAAACTGAAAATGAGACTTTGTATTTTAGATAATATAATGGGATGTCATGATCGGCACCTATTTGATCTTTTCTCCATCCTTAAGATGTGCAGTTTCATTTCTCATCACCATGACAACTTGCATAGGAGGGTAAACTTATAAATAATTGGAGTTCAGAAGGAGAAGGACTAAATTAAACGAGATGATGTAGGTGGGGAAAGGAACAGCGAGAGTGCCCGAGGGAAAGATTCTACGTAAAACTGGAGTGCAGGGCACGCTGTAGCACTCAGCATGCTGGGGATGGCACCACAGAACCCATCTGACAGTGTCATAGACAGTAAAGGGGATTAATTTGCTCATGTAAATGAAAATGTCTGAAGTAGGGTTCTTAAATGAAATCTCCTTTGCTCCTTTCCAGTATTTTTGATTCTGTGCTTCTCTAAGTGTGGCTTTCTCTTCAGATGTCTTTCCACATAGACAAAAAATAGCTGATAGCAGTCTAGTTGTTCCCTGACACGCAGAAAGAGAGGGAGAGACATCCACTTCCATAATGTCAAGCACAATTCCTTGTCTTCCCTTGGTTTGTCCCAGTATCATCCAGACAAGGGGAAAGCATTGCACTCAGTAACTTTGATCTGTTACAGATATATTACCAAAATAATCACTGGGACAAGGGAAATTTCATTATTGGATGAAAGTCACCAATTAACACGTAGCAAAGATTACCAGATGCCCACCCAGAAACAGAGGTCCTCAGAGCCCTGAGTGCTCCCTTTTCTGCTCAACCAGATCAGCATATAAAAGCCTGCTCTTTGTAAATATATCTTCTTGGCACTAACTGATAGGACAGGATGCTCTTAGCTACAAATAACAGAAAAATCTAACACAAACTGGCTTAGACAATAAAAAGAGTTTTTAAACATTTTTTATTTTATTTTATTTTGGCTGAGGAAGATTCACTCTGAGCTAACATCTGTTGCCAATCTTCCTCTATTTTGTATGTGAGCTACAGCATGGCCACTGTCAGATGAGTGGTGTAGGTCTGTGCCTGGGCACCGAACCTGGGCTGCTGAAGCGGAGCACACAGAACTCAACTACTAGGCCACTGGGGCTGGCTCAAAAAGGATTTATTTATTTATTTATTTTTCTGAGGAAGAGTCACCCTGAGCTAACATCTGTGCTAATATTCCTCCATTTTATATGTGGGATGCCACCACAGCATGACTGACGAGTGGTGCAGGTCTGCACCCAGGATCTGAACTTGTGAATCTAGGCCGCTAAAGTGGAGTGCACCAAACTCAACCACTAAGCCATGGGGCCAGTCCCAAAGAGGGTTTATTTTTGAAACTGAAAGAACAAGAGTTGGAGCAGACTTTAGGCACTGTTCAATTAGGGCTCAGCTTCCATTTATCTTTCATTTTTGCAGCTTGCCTCTTTGAATTAGGTTACTACCTTCATGGTTCTCACATGAAGAAAATGACAACAGTAGTTTGGACATGAGCACAGTCCTAGCCTCAGACTGCCTGGGTTCATAATCCAGCTCAACCATCAATTACAGATGTGACCTTGTGCATTTATTTAATTTCTGTAATCTTCAGTTCACTCATTTGGATTACAGAGTAAGCACAGAATCCATCTCACAGAAATATTCTGAGAAGTAAATAAGCTAAATCATACAATATACTTAGATTACTTGGTGTCTGGCACATAGTAAGAACTTCATAAGTTTTAGCTTTTACTATTGTTACCCTCTATTCACATCCAGAGGGAGAGAGAAAATTCCCATAATCATCAAATACAAATCGTATACTTGGCTTGCCTTGAGTCATCTCCATATCAACAACCATGGCAAGGATGATCAGTCAAAGCACATTCCTTCCAAACCACACTCACAATATGGAGGACTGAAATGGATCTTGGAAGACAACCATGATGTCCACTACATACCGCAAGTAACAAGAATGAGAATTGCTACCGACTCCAGTTGCAAGCTTGAGGGAGGTGGGTGAATCATAGAGAATTGAAATGTAGCTCCTGAATCTCCACCATTGTGTGTGCACTGTTTGGTATGGAATATATACCTTAAATCAAAAGAAGAGAATGCCTGTACATTCTATGGGGGTTTTGTGTGTGCTTAAACGTAAGGCTATTTGTTTATAGATTATGTAACTGTTCTCTCCATAATAGTTGGGCTAGTGCTATGGTTGCATGTAGGGAGAATGTTGTCCAGGGTTATTGAACTCTAACTACACATGAAAGAATGCATCAATTAACTGAGCAAAGAGCATTTTATCAATGTGTTTAAGTGTTAATGTACTAGTTCTAAGGAGTGCAAGTGGACTCAGCAAGAGCAATCATGGTGTTCAGAATATGCTCTCGGGGGATGAGTGACTTAGGACACTGTGACCTCACAGCTATGGCTGATAGATGAGTGTAAGTCTTGAGAATGAATGTTTCAATCAAAGCCAAGAAGATGGCAGACTGTGAGCTTATTATCAGGTCCAGACACTCATAGGATCTATGAGATTAGACGTGAGGACGAGGGAACAAGAAGTATGCTGACTATTGAAGTATACAATAGACAATCTCAGAACCTTTAAGGAAACAGAAAAGGTAAAATCAGAGTACAAAGGACCAGAACTCTAAAGATAAGTGCTAAGTCTACCAGTGGCCCTCAGAACAAAGTCATTGAGACTGGGATATTCTGTCTTTGACAAGCACTGCATCAAGGTTAATAAGACATGCAGTAGTGCTAATAGAATAAAGTTGCATGTGACATCACTGACTGGCAATATCTTTATCTGATAATACAGAGAAATAGTGCTGATCCCATATGTCAGCAATCTGTGTTGGATACCACACTAGTATTGAGTAAATGGGTCCTGTGGTTTATACTAATACAAACTTTATCAATATTTTATGATCCATGACGTTGGAAACCCATCTCATATTTTTTATTTCTTTGAATTTTTAAGGAAACTAGGATACCTATATTTTCCATGACACACTCTGAAGATTGTTTTTATAACTTTTTGAAACTAGACTACTGTGAACGCAAGTATATGGGTGTAATAATATTCCATTTGACATTCAGGTCAAAAAGTTTTAGGCGTCTATCATTTATATAACATTGTCTCTACAATGGCAAGTGAATAAAAGCAAAACTATCCAACTCACCTCTCTTCCCTAGAATAAAAAATTGAGTTCTGGAAGTTATTCATTATATTTATAATAATAAACTTGTAAATCACTGAATTCTGTTTTTACCTCTTAGAAATTCATAGTAAAATCAGCCTATCCAAGTCTCTGGTAAGTTTAACAATACTTTACTAAATCCAGCTGATCTCTAACTTAAATTATAGTAAGAAACCCCCTTGTGTGAAACATGAATTAACATCTACTGGGGCACTAGAACCCCATGGACAAACGTTTGAAATGATGTTTGTTTTAAGAATACACATGTATAGTAAAGTCAGTGCAGCCACAGGAGGAAACAAGAATGAGGCTGGAGAGGAACAAGTTTATTATTCATACTCACAGGTCCTGGGGGTTGGGGGAGTCAGTCACTGCATGTCACACAGGGTCATAGGGGAAGAACCAGCTCCTGTCAGGAGGCAAAAAGACCAGGAGCAGTGGAAGATTTAGGCTGGAGCCTTTGTTGTGGTTTCTACGGGAAAGACAAGACAGCACAGAGTAAACAGTGCAAGATTGGCTAGTTTGAATAATACCAGTGGACTTTGGGCTATAGACGTGGTTGCTTGCTGCCTGCTACCTGGCCCTGGAATGATACAGAGCACGGGAAATATTGGCTTGGTGTGTGAGAGTTAGATAAGGAAGAAGTTGGGGATATAAATTTAGGATTGGTCAGTTTACGTATGAAAGACATGCTCTTAGGGAAGGTGTTATCTTTAGGAATTAGCTAGCCCTGGCAGGGGCAGTCTCTCCTGGCCAGACAAGTTTTGAAGATATTAAAACATCATAGTATACAGAAAAAAAATTTTACAATACAATATTCTGGTTTATTCTTATCAGTATGTGAATGACAGCACTGCAGACATTTAAAATAATGACATAATAATATTGCCGCTAAAAAATAAAAACACTGTGGAAGGTCATATCGAAACAATTGAATTTGGGGAATGTTCTAGAAAAAAGTCAAACCTTACAGCAAATATTTGATTTTTAATTCTGTATTTCCTTTTTTTCTTCACTGATATTTTGAAATTATATATATAATTCTTTTGTAAGAAGATTCAAGAAATTCTCATACTCCATACTGAAGCAGGATGATATGTAAAGGTAACAAAAACCAACTGTTAATCTCAAAATATAGCATTAGTATACATATTTGTCTCTTGCTGATGAATTCTGATATTTGCCACTCTTTAGACTTAATCTCCCATCTGCAACGTTCCTCTAAATAGGACACAGAAACACGCATTCTTCAGGCCTAGAACACCTCCCCTTACTTACTGTGCAGTTTCTTCCCTCCTAACAGCCTTTGAAAACACTTTGTAGATCATTTTCTTTTCTCCAGGTCTTACAATAACATACTACTCTTCCTGTGCTCAGGAAATGTGCAGTTATATTTCCTGTGATTCTGCTGCATATTTATATAAAAATTTAAGACAGAAGTCGTTGTAAAGTAGTGGAATATTCTTGGTTGTGTAACAACTTCAGTATGTGACTTTATTTTGTTCTAGTTTTGGGTTACTTAAGAGAAATTATACATAATGAAGAGGAAAATCTAATTTTCGATGCTTGATCATTGGCAGCTTGAAGTCCCAACCCTCCCCTTTCACTTCCTCCCACATCTGGGCCACTCCTCACCCTCTGGTGCTGGCAGAAATGTCAAACTGTGCAGATCCAAGATCATGCATGGGAGCCTCTACCCCAGCCTTACCTCTTCAGCAGAATAAAAGCCCAAGTTGTTCACCTCACTTCATTCTTGCTCTTTGGGTGTCTTCCTGCTCCTCCTGGAAAGTCCCATCATGTCTGAATAATAAAGTTCCTTTCATCCCTCATTGTTGGGTGCATGATGTCAGTCTCCAGATCTGAATGAATTTTAAATTTTGGGTGGGGCTTTATCCCACCCTCTACACTGCAAATACAGGACAGTATAGAACTCCTCAATTTTAAATCTATACATATGTATAATATTCGCGTGTGTACACTTTAGATGGAGCTTAAACTATTTTGCCTCAGTGTCCACTGTCCCCTATAACAGGGCATGTGACATCCCTTGTTTCTTTAAGCCATCTGTTTGTCCCTACGGTAAGCTTCTACTTTGGCAGCTGTGACTATAATTGCAAAGAACCACAGATATGATCTGCTGAGCTGAGAAATATCTCTCACAGAGAATTAATTGTTTGACTGTGTTCAGATCAATAGTCTTACAACTTAATTCCATGAAAAAATTAAACATAAACTCTGTAGAAAATAGTGCAGTGTTCATTAATTTATAGAGAGTGAATTATACAAAGGTAGGAAATATCCAAATGAATTTGGATAAGTAATGTTGCTGTGCTTTAGCATATAGTAGTTATATATTATCTGGAGTTTGTTTATTAAAATATACATGTAAAATATATTTCTTAACAACGAAGTGACTCTAAAAGAAGTACACCTACAATGTTGATAATGTTTCTTGCTTTAAAAACATCGCTTAGCTTAATGAAAGAATGGATATTATAATACATGTTAGTTTAAAGGAATATGTTTGAAATATTCAAATATGAAGTTTTCACAGGAGGTTATTTATCTTTCTAACTGAATTTTTAGTAAAAATCCAGCTTGAGAACTGTGGCCAAAGATACGTGGCGACTTTGAAGAGGCAGGAAGGCAGGAAGGTCTGTCCTCATTCTGTCCTGAGTTAAAATGAGATTTAGAAGAGTCTAAGTGAACATTTCACAGCCCGAATTCTATAGCGCCCAATGAAATACTCAGCTATCCTATATTCCTCTTTATTGAAATGTTGCAAAACATATTTCTGAGAATTTACCATGCACCAGGTTTGCTAGGTATTTTATACATATTAACACTTTTGTTCCTTACAAGAACCTATGAGATAGGTCCTATTATACCACGTAATACCTTTGAGGACATGAGGGACAAAGAAGTTAAATAACGTCAAGTTCACACAGCCAGCAAGTGGTGGACCTGGGATTTGAATCCAGGAAATATTGCTCTGCATAACATATCCTCAATCATCATACATTTGTATTTATATTATATTTATTATGCATAAAATGTCTATATATACATGCACATATAGTTAAAAGCTGTGGGCTTTGTTAATGCCAGGTCAAACCAGTGGTAAAACTTTGATCGTTTTATACCCTCTCTCTCTCTTTCTACTACCAGAAAAACAAATGCCATGCAAAAGAAGAACCATATTTATCTGCACAGATTTTGACTGTTTTGGACCAGTAGTAGGGAAAGATAATTCTAGGTGTTTACAAAGCCCAAATTATTCCAAGTTCATGGGGAAAAGCAACTGATATTTACAAGGAGAGCCCAATGTCCCTGGGTAGAGAGAATGCAAAGGCAGGAAGGAAGGTAATATACACATCACCCACCTGGTACACACAGCTGAGTACCCAATGAGTACATATCCCTCTATTTCCCTCTCAGGCCTCTACTAGGACTATAGGTTAGCTGCTAAAAAATGAACTGTCCCCTTTTCATATAGATATATCTACTCTCCTTCTGCCATACCCCCAACTGCTCAATAAGGAATAGGTATGCCTCACTCAGACTCAAATGAATGACTTCTTTTAACTTCCATGAAACCCAGGAAAAATGCACTGATGACAGGCCATCAAGATGGAGAATTGTTCAAAATTAAAATGAAAATCCAAAACAGCCCAGCATGTTAAAGATTGCTAGCCTCACAACTCCATAGACTGCAAAGGCTTCTCTCAGTGTGCATATAAATAAATACCTGTGGATACACTTAACTTGCTATCACTTTGCATATTTTAGGAAGTAAGAGACTTTAGTACAAGTAGATATTTTAGATCCTTTAAAAGTGATCTTGACAATTTGTATATTGGATGATCTAATTGAATATCCTAATTTGTTCAAAGATGTTGTGCAGCCAGTGTTTGAAAACATGAGAACTCATGTTTTCTTCTTTCACTCACCATTCAGGTTAGGTGAATACACTTGTGTAAATACAAATATGAATATGAATAAATTAGATAGATTAAGCAAATTTCACACTATCTTCCTGTGCTTCCTTGCCCTCTGGACTATGTGTCTGCATTTTCACACCATCAACACCAGATGGCAGACGTTCACAATTAACATTACTATGAAACTACCACGCAATTCGCCAAATCCTGGAAGGATCTTTTTACAGAATTAACAAACATCATATACAGAGTTTGTATACACTCTGTATTATGAAACAATTCACAGCCTCTATTTAACTATGAGATTAAAATCCTACATCTTTTAGAAGTAAATACAAGAAAAAAAAGAAAGTCAAATTTTAGTTTATAACTAAAACATAGTTTTCTATAATATTAACTTATGGTCTTTTAAAAAAATCTAATTTGTATATATTAAACACTAATAATTAATGGAATAATTTCTATACTTAGAATAAGTTTCACAGTCTACTTTTTTCTCCTTGGTCTTACTTCTCCATGTAAAATTTTTTAATGGTTTAACATAAATTACCTGTCTTGACCCAAGAATACCCTGATTAAGCAAGGATGGAAGGAAGTCAAGAATTGAGTGTAATTTAGTTTTTTATTCTTTCCACATTTCCTCTATCTTGATACCAAGATACTTACTCTAATTTAAATATAATAGAAAATATTTTTAAAGAATGTATTGTTTAATGCAAGCAATATGCTTCATCTCAAAGTTTTTATTCTCTTTCATCCATAAAAATACATTGAAATATATCCTAATTAAAAATCAAAAACAAACGCAACAAAATAAATCTTAGAGAATGATACATGTAAAGAAATGTTCCTTGTGACATGATTTATAATTAGCTAATGCACATAAAGGCTTAATTGTCTAACAATAAGAGATGAAGTATTATGCTTTATCCCACAATGCATAATTCTATATAACTTTACAAACCATATTTTCAAAAGATATTTAAGACCATTGTAGACCGTTGTAGAATGCTTATAAGATGATGTGGGTTTTTTCAGAGTGCAATATACCAACTTACCAATATACAGTAAAACCCCAATTTTATGAAACAGATGTAAAGATATTTATTTGAGTTAGTAGTTATTTCATGGTCCTAGTTAATCACCATAGTATCTTGAAGTAAAGGCCCTTGAAAATACAAGAGCACATTTTACAGATACAAATAAGAAGCGAGGGTATAGAAAAGTTGTTAAATTTAAGAACAAATTCTAGATTAGTTGTCTGCAAGTCCTGTGAAATACCTTGTAAAAATACTTTATTTAGAGAACTGAGCTCTCATGAAACAGATGTACGGTCTTCTAGCTTAAACCTATGATTTGTAGAATCAAAATAAGAAAGTGTCCTATGCCCGATAGGTAAAATCTGCTAGCACAGCTAAGATGTGAGCAGTTGCTGTTGTTAAAGATTCAAAGGATATGAAAGTAACATAGCAATATGAGTGTAAGAAAACTAAAAGTTAATAGCCAAAACCATTACAAGTAATTGTGTCTAATGTGGGCTAAATGATTATATTTATTCAATTTGTTGTTGTGAGAGTCATTAAAAGTAGCATTTATCCATCTGTATTGGAAGGACGTTAATTGCTGTTCTTCCCCATGTCGCTCAATTCCTGCATTCCCTCCTGACTTTGTTACAAGCCTTCCTCTGTTTGTCCCACTAGACGAGAGAAATTTGTGGCTCAAAGGAGAATTCATTAACACAGAAACAGAGAAGAAAGGTGACACAACCTTGATTTTTAAATTTGAAAGTCGTAGTCCAGGTATAAGACAGATGTGGAAGAGATGCTGATTCCAGTCTTTGGGAAGGGGTCCTCTGTCCTTGGTTCTTGGGCAGACTCCACTTGAGGGAAATGAATGCTCATTTCCCTGATAGGGAGCAGTACATTAGAATCATAACATGGAAGGGGCTGGCCCCGTGGCCGAGTGGTTAAAGTTCCACATGCTCCCCTTTGGTGACCCAGGTTCATGGGTTCATGGGTTCAGATCCTGGGTACAGATCTACTCCACTCTCAGCCATTCTGTGGAGGCATCCCACATACAAAAAATAGAGGAAGATTGGCACAGATTTTAGCTCAGGGAGAATCTTCCTCACCGAAAAAAAAAAAAAAAAGAGAAAGAAAGAGAAATTCATAGCATGGTGTGTCTAGGCAGAGAGGGCCTGAAGCAGCCTCTCACTATCCAAGATTCCTGTGGAAGAGCATCTAAAAGTTTTCCGTGTCTTTGAAGGATGCACTAAATGGGCTGTAAGGCACAAATGAGTACTAAGGTTAAGTCAAGGACAGGATGTGTGGACACGTGGAAATGTAGACAGTTCATTGGGTTCCCATATGGGGTAAATGATCATACCTGAGGACCAGATAAGCCAATGTATATATCAGTAGGTGCTGTTATAAATTGGTAGTATTGACCGGGCACCAAATGGACACCACTTGTCACCTCAATGTCATAAATCTATACATCCGTGTAAGTCCTCACAGCTAGAGGCCACTTCAGAGTGGAAGAGGAAAGGCAGAAAACTTTAAATTGATGAAACATAAACTTTAAATTGACTCCGTTTACCTGGAATTGATTATGACTACAATTTTCCCCATCAGAAAGAATTAGGACCAGAAATATTGAAACAACTGAAGTTTGCATATTCAAATATTTACCCTTCTGGCCCTGGCCCTGTGGCATAGTGGTTAAGTTCGGTACGCTCCACTTCAGCAGCCGGATTTGCGGGTTTGGATCCCAGGGGCAGACCTACACTACTCATCACTCATGCTGTGGTAGCAATCCACATATAAAAAAAATAATAAAAATATTTACCCTTCTCATATTCATTTAACAAAATAATTATTAGGTCCTTAATATGTATCAGGAATTATGATGGGTGCTGAAAATACCAAAACGGATAAGATACAGTTTGTTCCTATTATACTGAGGCAAACAGATAGTCAAATAGATAAACGTAAACACATAGGAAATGTAAAGAAGGATTATAGAAACCCAGCCCTGACTTAATGAAGATCTTGTAGTGTAGACAAGCCAAGAATTAAAGGAGAAAATGTAGCTATCTAAATGGAGAGATGATGAATGCATGGAGCAATGTCAGGGACATCAGCAAAGAAAGCATTTAGGAATGGCACACAGGTCAAGCAAATGAAATGCAATTACTGATTGCAGGAGCATAAGTAAGAATTATGACAGACGATGATGGAGAGCTGGCAATAAACAGATGATGAAAAGCTTTGTAGGTCATCTTAGAAGCTTGGATTCAGTGAACATGTCATGAAATAATCAAGAATATAAATGAAACATGAACTAATTTAGAAGGTAACATTGGTGGATCTTGGCCATTAAATGAATTGGAGAAGTTAGGAGGAGAAAGGAGATTTGGTGGGAAAGACAATGGATTGAGGATTGTTTGTGTTGAATTTGAGGTGCTTACCTGCCTTCCAACTGAAATATCCAATATGCAGTGGGAGAAGCATATAGATGTTGGAGAAGAAAACTATGCTGAAAATTTTGATTTGTAAGTTCTCAAGATGTAGGTAGAGTTTTAAACCCATGAAAGTATATCAGGTCAGTCAGATGGAGGATTTAAAGGTACAGGAACAGAGGGCTGAGTATGGAAGTCTGGGAAGCACTCGTAGGCGAAGGGTAGATTACAGAAGAAGAAATCACAAAATAAAGAGATAAAGAAGTAGTCAGAAAGTGTTTTGTAAGCCAAAATAATTCTTTCAAGAAACACCAAAAACTCAAGACTGTCAAGTAAAATATAGAATCCAATAAAACAGGGGCCCCCAAGCATTCATTGGATTGGGAAATTAGATTTTTTGGAAATTAGATCATTGTTATTGCAATAACAACAGAGGAGGTAGAATTAAGATACCAGTGTGTTGACACATGAGATGGGATAAGATGACAGAAATTTTAATACTACTAACGTAGACTACTCTTTTTTAAAGGTCTGCATGAGAAGCACAGGTAGACTGATTAGGAGCCAGACAGAACCATAAGACTCAAAAAGGAGTGCAGAAAACATTTGCAAATTAATGTCTGGAGAACCACTTGTTAATAAAATTAATAGTGTCTAATTAACCACGACATCGCCTACATGGCTTCCAAATTGAAGAAAATATTAACATCTGTGGGATACACAGGCAACTCGCAACATCCATGCAAGGTAGATTTTATTATTCCCATTTGGTGTACAAGAAAACTGAAACTCAGAACATTTGGGTAAACTCAACAAGAACTCAATGTTGGTTAAGCTGTAAAGGTGAGACATAAACCCATTTTTGCCTATTTCAGTTATGAATTATTGCTCTGATGCACATGTAATCATATACAACAATGTTTCTCAACTTAGGACTTCATAACCACTCCAAAATGCCCCATAGAACTCAGTTTAGTTCTACAGTAAAAAATAAGTGATCATTTGGTGCCTGGTGCCAAAACCTTTCTAAATAAAAATGCAAGTGAAGGGGGCCAGCCTGTGGCTGAGTGGTTGGGTTTGCACACTCTGCTTTGGCGGCCAGGGTTTCGCTGGTTCAAATCCTGAGTGCGGACATGGCGCCACTCATCAAGCCATACTGAGGCGGCGTCCCGCAGGCCACAACTGGAAGGACCCACAACTAAAAAAGTATGCAACTATGTACAGGGGGGCTTTGGGAGAAAAAGGAAAAAATAAAATCTTTAAAAAAAATGCAAGTGAAGAACCTGGAATTATGTTACAGAACTTGGTTTTAATATTTATCAAAATGATCAAAATTATTTTTTCAGTTATATTCAAAATGACAAGGCAATAAAATGTCTTTTAGATAACAACAGGCCCGCAAGACTATATTGGTGAATACTCAGTTTGATAATATTGATTAAAAATAGAAAACAATTAAAGTGATAAATGAACATGGAGATCACATAATCCAGCCATATCATTTTGAGGAGGAAAATGAAGAACTAGAGTTTCAAGGCATAAATAAATAATACGAAGCTGCTGTGTAGCAAAGGGAGGATCCAGATTGTCATCTTGCAACTCAATATCTTTCCTCTATCAATTATAAGCCTCAGGTTTCCTTGTATCTTATTCTTTCTCACTCTCTCTCTCCCCCTACACACATACACACACACTCTTTATATATTAAAAGCTAGATATCCAGAGAAGTCATATACTTTGCCATGACAAGTATTAAAAACCTAAAATAATCGATATTCTTTAGTCCTAGAAGTCCACCTCTACATTTCTATCCTGAGAAAGAAAACTTAGGAACAATCATTTTAGGAAGATATGTGTTTCTGAACTCTTATAGTTTCATTAACCTAGTTTAGGCTTTCTTCCCTTTGATAGTAAGCACCTACTCTCTCCAACTGTTGGTTTAGATCAAGACTTTATTTACAAAGCATGATGTATTAGTGATTTTGTATATTTGGAAATCTGGTCCTTTACAATCTTTCTTTCCACATTCTGGCTTCCTATTTAATATTTGTTAAAGCAAAGTTCTCTGAGCAAAGAAATCAGGAGCAGCTTCCATGAAAATGAACCTGCAGCCAAGAAGTAAAGACTCTGCCTTCAGATGAAGAAGCTGCTAGAAGCTCAGGGATCAGACAGTACACCAAATGTCTGTCAGAGTAGAGATGGAGACAGAAACCCATGGCCAGCGTATCATGCTGTGGTCCAGACAGTGGAGAGGGCCAGAGGTCAGTTTCCATTGGCTGGGAAACCAGAAGAATTATTCAGAGGCTCAGAGAATGATCCATTAGCTCACTGGTTAATTTATTGACTTGCCTGTTTTGATTGATAGATTTATTTAGTTTGTTCATTCATTCAATGAATTTTTACTATGCTCTTAATTTATGCCAAGTGACGTGCTAGTTTTTAGGCAATAAAGATTAATGTGACATAGTCTACCAGTGAAATGACAGTCAAGACTTGAAACTGCACATTATATTTTTAAGCTAAAACAACACAATCCAACAAAAACAATAATAGAAACATAAATGTGTATCCATGTTATAATTTTAATCATAACAATTAGATATGGTATAAACATAAGATGAAAAAAATGGATTCTGTCTATTTTATTAATTGAACTCACACATTTTGATATCATGAAGAAGTCTTTAGCTTGTTCCGTGGGTTTCGTTTTCATATTACAGTTATTAACTTAGTCAAGAGTGATCTGCTCCTAGAAAATTCTTGTTAAAACCCACAGTAACCAGAAAAATATTGAAGTAAAAATATTATATCTTGGGAAAGACTCACCAAAGGATTAAAATTTAATTTGTGATGTCCAATTCTAAAATCCATTCATAACAGATAAAGAAAACATGTGCACATTGGTAAAATGTAATCATTATTCCTATTTGAAATGGATTGTCTTTTACTAAATATCTGAAAATAATTTGCGGACATGCTATTAGTCCACTCCTGCTTGCCCATTTTGCAGATGAAGGAAATGAACTGCTAAAAACTTAAGTAAATGTGCCAAGAACATACAAGTTAATTTGCAGTTTCAGGATTTGGATTCATAGTGTGGCTCCAGCGCCAGCCATTTTTATTCCCTTTTTTCGTAAACATGCAGAAAAATGGATTGCAACAACATCTCTGTAATATAACAGAATCTCCAATGTATGGCTGTATTTAAACTTTGTTAGCTAAGCTATCCCAATTGAAGTCATGAGGCCCATCATCATTGTGAATATGCCAATTAATACAAAAAGAAGTAAAATCGTATGTATCCCATTCAAAGAGATCCTGAAATTGAATTAATGGTTTGTTTTTACAGCGAGTCTTTAATTAGAAAATAATGGAGATGATTTGCAACATTTTAGGTTGCTACATGTTACATGTTTTATATCAAATCTTATGCTCTGTGTATAGAAGAATGATGGATCTCAGTTCGCTTCCT
The DNA here is from genome assembly GCF_021613505.1 of Equus quagga. Classification (NCBI taxonomy): domain Eukaryota; kingdom Metazoa; phylum Chordata; class Mammalia; order Perissodactyla; family Equidae; genus Equus; species Equus quagga. Next base: position 27,744,677 of record NC_060288.1, on the reverse strand, counting down.
ATCATTACGCAGAGTTTGATGGCTCAGCACCTTATGTAGTGTGTGTGTGTTAGAGGACAAGCTTGCAATCCAAGCTGGTTGTTTGCCCAAACACCATCTGGCCTACCCATTAAAATATGTCAAATGAGACTGCCCAAGGTGTGAGGAAAATCTTAATTTCACATTTATTCAGGTCAAATTGGTTGAGGATTCTCTGGCTACAGCTCAAACTACACCATTAAAATGTCATATCTTTACCACAGTCCGCGTCTTTTTTTCTACCTAAATTCTCTTCAATGCTTTCCTGATTTCCAGCCCCTTCCCTTTAATTATTTTGGATATCCTTTCATCCACTGTCAATTCTAACACTGAGCATCTTACTACACTTTGTAGTCTATTATAAACTTTACTAAAATGACTCAGCTATTTAGAAAACCAAACATCCTTGCAGGCGTTTGCTTATATTAAATTCTCATCTATTAGAGTGAAGTTTCAGTATGCACAGATAAATATATATATATTTATATTTACATAGAGATGTAAATAAATATGAATATGTGCAAATATTTAAAATGAATCTCTGCCTCTTGTAAAGAAAGATATTCATGCTTCCTATTGACATTTTGAAAAATGTAACCATTAATAGATATTAATTTATGCACAAAATTGAGATTTTAATGGAAAGTTAATGACAGAAATTTTTGAATAACTGACCAAATATTTAAATAAAACCAAGAAAATAAACAGTTCACTTTGCTTTAGGCATTCCTTCCAGGACATATTTTATTAGAAGGAAAGGCTGAGAAATTTTTTATAAATTACATTAGATATTTTAAATCATCTTAATAGTTATACAATGATTCCTGCTTTCTTAATTGAAAAAATGATTAGGAGTAGTGTCCAGAAGAAATGGTATTTTGTGAAAATACAGTACTTTAATATTCTAAAAATAATGCAAGTTATAAGTATATGCTCTGATTAATTCAACGTCAAAATAATATTGAGAAAAGAAAGCATTTTATGTAGAAATTGACTCCTACTTAGAAAATAGAAATAGCATATTACTAATTTAGATTAATATGAAAAGCTTATTATTAACATTTTTTCCCAAATGTTACATTTCTTTATGTAACCCCTTAATTGCTCATCAAATGAAAACTCCAGTAGAGGTATTCCAAAAAGTAGCATGACATTAAAGAATAAGAATTTTTATAATTTATTTAGTAGTGCACATTTTCTGAACTTGTTTTAAAATGCTAGTTCCATGATCATTTCTGATCTTAAAAAATGTCACTATTCACCAATAAAAATATTATTTATTTATTTATTTTAATTTATTTAATTTTTTGAGGAAGATTAGCCCTGAGCTAACATCTGCTGCAAATCCTCCTGTTTTTTGCTGAGGAAGACTGGCCCTGAGCTAACATCCGTGCTTATCTTCCTCTACTTTATATGTGGGATGCCTACCACAGCATAGCTTGCCAAGCGGTGCCATGTCCGCACCTGGGATCCAAACCGGCAAACCCCGGTCCCCCCAAGCAGAACATGTGAACTCAACCTCTGCACCACTGGGCCAGCCCCACAAATAATTTTAACTAAAACGAATCTGAAGGAGAAAATAAGATTTGATTTGCAAATACATAGAATTTGTGAAATCTTCTTATAATATACCTTATCGTATGTATGTTAATAGTGTGTTCTCGAATACAGGAATACAGTGCTGCAAATTATTTAGCCTTACTAGCAAGGCAAGTTATTTACATTAGTGGTGAATGAAATGCACCAGAGCAGTGCCGTTCCTCTGGTTTAATCTGATATATGAAATGTTAAAACTCTATAACTGATAAAAGAGTTTGAAATATACTTCTATTATAAGAATTGTATATTTCAGACAACTTATACAAAATCAGTTTAACATATATCATTTCTCAGTTAATCATTTTGAACATGTGAAAAGCTGTTGATAATATTACTATCATATGTAGGAAAACTATGTATGATCTGGAGTCGTAAAATGAAGCAAATTCATTCTAAATTAATTCAGGACCAGCAGTCAAATTAACTGCATAATTTGTTTCAATTCTTAAAACAAAATTATTTAATCGCTCATTTGTTTTTAACAGTTTTTCTCCCAAAACTACATAGAAATGATTCTTCAAAGATTAGTAGATTATTATATACGTGCTATTTTAAGGAAAATATAATTGTATGGTAAAGACAAATAATAGCTGATTTTCTATCTCCATATATCATGTAAAAACGTAAAAATTAGTTGATATTGATCCCTTTTTAAATTGCGTAATTAAGATGTTTGTGAAAGATTTTACAGAGCTATTTACCAGGTTTCTTAATTTCATAATTAGATATCATATTTATGTTGTACTAGAAATAATTTCTTTGTCATGTCGGACATCGTCAATTTATATACATTGAGCTATATGATACTTTATGAAAGATATATTGACATAAATATCAAAAAAAAGAAAGGGAGAAAAAGAAAACCTAAGCTTTTAGTTCTTCCATAAATAGCACTTGTTGGTTTTGAATGAGGTTTTGTTATTCCTCATAACATATTATGATATTGATAATCAACCTTAGCAAAACACCATAAATGAACTTATTATAGTAAAAATCCAGTTAACTATTTGATTATCTTTATGATCCTTGTCATTTTAGTATATTTAACTTTTAGACGTGTTTGTCATTTTCAAGTACTTATTTGATTTTTAAATTATATACCTTTTGTAGTATGTCAAGTATTATTCTTCACCTGTGCAACTAGCTGTTCTTTTGAAAAGTGACAAAGAGCAACAAAAATGTAAACTGCTTATAATAATAATGAACCTGATGTGCCTAAGAATGGAGCCTTCATGAATGCTAATCAAAGACTTTGAAAAGAAGCAACGTATAATGAAAATCTCATTCTCCTTTGTGGATTCTGAAGATGTGTTTTGAACAAATTGCTTTTTCAATGGAAGCCCAGGTTGACTTTTTTTCTTGAACCTGTGGTTGTGACAATTCGGTCTGTTATTACAGACGTACTTGCGAGGTTTGAAATAGTGTCGAAATTTCACTGTAGGATCAATTTACAGAAGGGATTACATGCTGCAAGGTGGACATTTTCTTAAATACACCTAACTTTGGTGTTCTTTGAGTAGAAAAATAAATACTAAAAACCTATAGAAAAATTTGGACAGAATGTATGTGTAATTTTTGTCTGTGTCTTTGGAAGTCTTTCCCTTAAAATCTGTTTACTGAATAAACCACTTTCACCTGTCTTGCCATAGAGGCTTTTTCAAAATGGAATTCTGATTTTTTTCCCCTTAATCTGGAATTTCACGTTGCTTTTTTCCTCTACACAATTAAACTGGAGTTTCGTGATAGTATAATAATAAGCAAAGAAATAAGAAAAAAATTAACATATAACAACTAAGACAATATTACAATATGGCATACAATAATTGGTTTCTCATTTTTGAAGTACATATAATTTATATTTAACAGTGTTTTACATAAATTTGTATATTTTTTGGCTGCACGAGATTCAGGAAAATTGATAGGTTGAAAATTCCTTGGCAGTATTGCTTTCCTCCATGTGCTGGCCTTCACTAAATGCTTGAGCTGCACTTGAATGGTTTATATTGTAACATCAGCAGAAACTGTGTACTGAAATACTGACATAGAGTCAGGCAAAGTCATCTGTAAGCACGAGAGGTACCTATAGACAATAGATGCTTAAACAAAATGGATATAAATAAATATAATGTGACTGTACTAACAATGGAGAGAAGCTTATCAGTAAACTACAAATTTGTAAAATCAGTTTGTCCTTCTATGGTTTAAAATCATTTCGTTATTCTCACTATATTAACCATTTTTAATACCTCTAAATTGGTTATTTTTCTCTGGGTATTTTATCTCAGTTGATTCTTGCTGAAATTTAAAAATTCTCATTTATTTTGAGGTAAATCAAATTTAAGTTAAAATTTTATTATTTGAACATATACATTTCACCCACTTTTTGTTTTCATATTCTCTATTTTATGATAAAAATTTTTAATGCAATTTTCTATGTCAGGGAAAATGTATGTTTATGCTCATCGAATATTTATCATATCTTATTGTCTTTATAAAATTATAAATGGCCTCTTATAAATTGCCATATTATAACATACAGTAGGTTAAAAATTGTATGCAGAACCAAGTAAAGAATGCTGATTAGAAATATTTGGGAAAATATTTTACATATTGTTTTCCAGGTTGAAATGGAATAATCCAATTATAGATTTTAAAAGTGTGATAAAATATATACTATCATATTCATATAGATTTCAGAAGAATTATTTCCTTGAAGATAGATTTCATTAAAGTGTTTCCTAAGATTTTTACTTTGTCACCTAGAATCTCTGACAAGGAAATAATTTGTGTATACATAATGAGATTATTTCATGTACTTTCTTATTTCATAGATGGTTAACATATTTCCAAATAATCATGTAAGAAAAACAGTTTATGCTACTAATGTATACCCATTGCAAAGTGGAAAGGAAATACACTATTGACTTCCAATAATGATTGAGAAGAGATGCTCTGCTTAAAATAGCATGGGAACACCAAGATTGAGAGGAAGATATAATAATGAAAATTTCTGAATAATGAAGTAGACGTCATGGAAACATTTGACGTTAATGATGTGGTAAATGTTGTTAAAGAAGGAAGGAAAGAAATATTGATAAAATGTTTTATTAACATTATTGCGAAGATATTTTTTGTTATATATTATTCAGCATATCTAAATCGATTATACGAAGTATCACACTTACTTCTTATTTTCTTCCTCAAATATATTTTAAGTTACGATCATGTTGCCATTATTTCAAATCCTTCGTGACTCTTCTTTTCCAGCGAGTGAAATGCACACCTCTGATTCTGACAGTCCCAAGCCTCCACTGTGTAACTCTAGCCTTCATGCTCAGCCATTTCACTCTCTTTGCTTATTCACCTCTCTCATAATCCTGGAAAATTTGATTATTGTTATTCGTTAAATTTGTATAAGCAAAGTTGGCTCCATGGAGTCAAGCAATCTTGTGCTTATGTTTGGGCTTCATTCCTTAGAAGATGCATAATTTTAGGTAAAATATGTAACTTGTCCAAATCTCATTTCTTCATTGATAAAATGTTGTATTAAATAAGATATACTTAGTCCATTTCCAGGTCATTGGATTATACTGTTTCCATCCCTTTGTTTTATACTTTAACAGTCAAATTACTTCTGAAGTTGACATTCACTATATTGAGTTACCATATTAAAATTCTCCCTTTAGGAACAAAACTATTTTTTAAATACATTGTATAACAATCTCTATTACACGTAAAAAAATCCTTCACCTGTTTCTATTTTTTAAAATGGGATTTGTGGTTTACTTGGATATAAAAAGAGTTTATAAAGTAACGTTAGTCGCTGTACATTTTTCTGTGGCTTTTTTATGCTTAGGTTGGTTTGCTCAGTTTAACTGAAAACTGCTTGAATTTTAAAAATACAAAAATATTATATTCTTTTTAATCATTCCTTCTAAAAATTCTTTTTTAACTCTTTTTTCTGCTGTCAGATGTTTACGCTTTTGAAAACTTCCTCTAATAAAGTCTTGCAAATAACATTTAGGTATAATTCTAAATGTTTTTTATATTATGAGAATCACCTGAATGAGAATATAGATGCACCTAAAGCAAGTTATCTGAGTTAATATATATTAATGAACTCGTCTGCTGCCCTGTGCCATAATTCAATTTTTCCATCACTGCCTCTCTTCTGCCCCTGGCTTCTTAACTCTGCCTTTCATTGTTCCTGCTGTCTGGCAGCAGTATTGAAAACTACAATTTGAGATAAAGGAAGATGAGAGAAGAAGAAAGGGAGTGATTTTGAATTGTATAAAAAGATATAGATAAGGATAAGCATGGCACTAATTAAATCATTTTGTCTTCTGGAGCACTAAAACTGAAATACTTAGTTTAGCTAAATTGAGTAACTATATATTTGACATCACAGAACAGTGATGACCACGGGCTTGTCCACTTTGATTTGACATGTATTTAGAGGCTTATATGTGAGTCCTAGTGATAGAATACTGTGGGAGTGCAGATATGATTAAGACACAGTCCATTCTCAGAGACGGAGGACAATTAACATGCATTGGATGAGCACCTGCAGCCAGGCTTTGTTGCCTTCCTCAAGAAAGCTTAAAATGTACTGGGAGAAAAAAAAAGATGCTAATATTTCAAAAAAAGTGAACAAGAATGGGGATAAGGGAGTAAATGCTGAAAGTGGACCAAGGAGTTTTCTTTTTAAGCAAAATCAAAACTGACGTTAAAGCAAGAAAGAGGTCTTTGGTGCTGAAGTTGATACCATAACATTCTCTGATAGCTGGGGAATGGGGTCCAGATCAAGTTAAACCAACAACAAACAGCTCAAAACTCTCAGCAGTACCATCCCTTCTGCTTTCTCTTCTTGGTTTAGTACCCCCTTCACTTTCAGCTTGGCATATTTCATTGGCTTTATTTCTACAACTGGACCAGATTTAACAAACAAAATTACTGGAAGCCCAGTTCAATTTGAATTTCAGGTAAACAATGAACAACTTTTTAGTAGATCACTTACAGTATTTGAGACATACTTGATTACAATTTTTTCATTGGTTATCTCAAATTCAAATTTAATTGTGTGTTCTCTAGTTTATCTGTCATCAGTCACTAGAGAGAAGGTTGTTTCTACCACGTAGACATTTACCCAGCCAGCCTTATGGCAACGAGAATCTATTGCATTATTTGGTCACTGGCCATACAGAGAAGCCAAAAGATGTCCCTTAGGGCCTGCTGGTGAACATTAAAACTAAGCCTTCTGAGAAAAAGACCTCTTGAGACTATTCTGGTTTAAAGACTCTTGAGAGTATTCAGATGTAAAGTTTTGAGAGAGGCATAGAGGGAAGGAGATCAACCCTCCAAGAAAAATAGAAGACCTGAGCATGCTTTAGAAAAGCCTTCATCACATCTTATCAATAAGTCACTCCTGTTCCCTTGGGAAGGACTGAGTAAACGTGGGGGGAGAGTGGATGGAGCATCCTTTGCTCACTTCCCAGAGAAGGCCCAAGTCTCAGCAGATGCTCCCTTTTGGGAACCAAAGGAGGGACATTGATAATTACAAATCACAATGCATGGGAGATGTTGTAAGAGCAGAAACTATCTTCTATTTCTTTTTTGTTGCTACTGTAACGACTATAATGCTAGATATCTTTGGATGTCCTGAATACTTGTGATTTTATAGGGAACAGTTTATGGTAACTATTTATAACTTGAAAATTATTTTAGATAAACTTTGTTGATTTTATGCTTTACATAGAATTGGCTTTAAAGACTAGAAAATACTTTAAAACACCAGGTTTACCTGCATCTGGCTTGTCTTTAACCCCCTGGAAATTTTGATTTCCTAATGTAGTCAAGGAAAAAAATAATACGTAAGTTCTGCTTCCTGCAAAGTAAAAATAAATAAAATCATATTCATAAACATCTTTGAGGTGATCCCAACTTCAAAGATTCTGGCAATATTAAATTGCACATACTTATTTTTCTGTAGATGGTAAAGGTAGAAAAAAATCATTATAAGTGAGGAGATAAATTATAGTGTAAATAAAACATACATGGAAAGTAAACTCTTCAGGCAAACATAATACATTCTTTTTTCAAAGAAATGCCACTCCATCCACTACTTTAAATAAAAATCTTGTGTTCTAATACATATCTATTCTTTATCTAAACAAATATGTTTTTATTTGCATTGTTATTTTCTTCGTCTTTCAAAATTTGGCATTTGACATTTTGGCAATTTATTTTCTATAGCTTTTCTAGGAGGTTTCAATGCAGCTCTCAATTTGTGGCTCCACATAATGTTTCTTTGTTCTCTAAGCCTGCCCTGTCCACTAAAATGCATTGGAAAATATTCCCTGTTCTTTCCTTCTCTTTGATTGAGTTATCTTTTGCTAGGCCAAGTGTTGTTAGCTTTTATGCTCTTGGCTTGGCTTCCAGCAGCTCTCCCCGTAGATTGCTGCCACAGCACTGCCGGAAGCCTGAGATCCCAACAAGGAGGAGATCAAACCTCCACAACAGGGATTCTTCAAGGCAGGTCAAGTTCAAGAGTCCATTGGAAAACACGGTCTACATCACACAAAAGTGTTATTACTCATTAGGAATTCTTTTTCAGTGGATGGTCTTCGCTTCTAAAACTGACTGATAAGTCAATTTCAAATACAGGAACAAATTCCTGGCAGTTACTTCCCTCCCACTGTCTTCCATAGAAGTTCTTTAGTGTTACATATACTTGCTTCAGATTCAGATGTAAATTAACTATGCATCTATTCTGCCATTATAGTTTAGCTCCACATCAAACAACAATTGACCATTTGTTTTATTCTCAAGATTAACGTATGTTATAAATGTAATTCTCACGTGAATTTGAATACTATACAAAGGGACAGAGAAGAAAAGTTATCACTGATTTCACCTGTCAAAAATAAGCAATTTTTGTCATTTAGACATGTAACACCAAAGGTGTACTTTTATTTAATATTATATGATAATTATTTTCATATGGTAAAGATTATTTTTCAATGGCCAATAGTTCATTATATCATTTACTATATGTTTTTTACCTTGCTTAAAAGTTAGTGGCCATGGACATATGTATTAGTTCCAATTCCCCAGATGTAAAGAATGATTAATATAAAACTTCTTTGAGAATAAAACCTTGTCAATTTGTCTATCTTTTGGATGTAATTTAGATGTGAATTATTTCATCATTTTATGAACTATTTATTTGAAGATTTTGGAATGTGTTGAGAAATAGCATTAGAAAAAACTTTGAATGCCTGTTTCATCCAGTCATTAATTACATTGTAACTAGGTATATTAAGATTGAAATTAATCTTAATCTCTTTGTTTAATAGTTGGGTCGAACATTTTTCATGTGTTTATTCAACATTTGTATGTTAACTTTTCTGTATGAATTTAAATAATTTAAAAGCTTACTAACTTTGGACTTCATGATTCTCTGTTAAAGTCAACTGTGCATTCATCTACTGGAATTTTTGTGTTCATATCAATTTTTATAAATGAATTGTTTATTATAGCTATTAATTCTATGTTTTGTTTATTGAAATTGAACAATCTGCTATCTGTTAGAATCTATAATATTTCCTTTGTAATTTCTTCTAGAAATTATATTTTGCACCAAAATAACACTATAAACAAAACACATGGCACTGTTGAAGTGTCAAAACTTTGTTAGCTAAAAGTTTACCTAGTATCTGTATAAAATTTTCCATAAAACGTTTAAAACATACACATACAAATTATTTCTAAATCCCAGATCAATTCTGGCACCAACTATATCAAGCTAGGATTTTTACATTCTTCTTTTTTGTAAGAATCTGTACCAAAATGCATTTATAGAAAACATACGGATATACTTTCTTAAATTGATGTCAATTGCTTTTATTTCACAGTTTAAGAAACAAGGCTTCACTGTAGCTATTTCAGAGTAAATTTACACCATATATCTTTGGAGAGTAGACTGCCAAACTGCTATTGAAATATTTGCATCAAATTGTTTATCAGGTCATTTTCTCTTGGTATATTAAAAAAAGCAAGGTTGGATAAAGTGGATATATCTTCAAAGAATAATAAAAGAAATGAGCATGGAGTGGGTCTATACCCAATGGGAGCTAATGAAACTAGACTTGAATGTAGAGAAGAGAGAGAGACTAGCAAAGAAGGAGAAAGAGAGATGGTGTATATTTTAAAAGATACTGGGAGGGGCTGGCCCAGTAGTGCAGTGGTTAAGTTCTGTGTGCTCTGCTTTGGCAACACGGCTTGGTGGGTTTGGATCCCAGGTGTGGTGCTACACACCATTCATCAAGCCATGCTGTAGTGGAATCCCACACACAAAACAGAGGAAGACTGGCAAAGATGTTAGCTCAGGGACAATCTTCCTCAAGGAAAAAGAGGAAGATTCGCAGCAGATGTTAGCTCAGGGCAAATCTTCTTGACCAAAAAAAAAAAAAGAGAGAGAGAGAGAGAGAGAAATAATGAGAAATTGAAAGAGATTGTCCTGTCCCAGAAAATGAAGGCCCAGAGGAGCTAAACCCCTAACCTGGGAAACTGCACCATTTAATACTCTTTGATATAAAGCCCACTAGATACTAACAATTGGCCCAACTTTTTTTTTTTCTTTGAGGAAGAGTCGTCCTCAGATAACATCAGTTCCAATCTTCCTCTATTTGTATGTGTGTCACCACCACAGCATGGCCACATATGAGTGGTGTAGGTCTACACCCGGGAACCAAATTTGGGCCACCAAAGCAGAGGATGCCGAACTTAACCACTAGCCCACAGGGCCAGCCTCCAATTGGCCCAAAACTTCATCCCCCATTATAACCATCCAAATAAGACTTAAGGATGACTCTTTGTACAAGCTTTGCATTCACCACCAACAGTTCAGAGTTGGTTTCTGATCTTTTCTCCTAGGGGTTGCATAAAATTTTGTTTCCAGCAAGAGAAATAAATAACACAGAATTGAATCTAGAAATCTCGCAGTGTCAGGCAAAGATCTAGTCAGAAAGGCTACTTTAATTTGAGCAATTTTGGACACACTGTGAATATTCACACAATGTGAATGAAGTGTTGTAAACTGAAAGAATTAATGACTGATTCACTCATAGGAAGGAAGGTATATATGTGCATGCAAAACAAGATAAATGATGGATAATATGATGCATTATTTAAGCAAAGGGAACAGGGCATACATTAATTTTGTATAAAATAATGCTTTGTAATATATTTAGGTTTACCCATGCATTCTTAAACACAAAAACACTATTGATTTATAATCATCATAAAATACTTGAAGGATAAAGAAAAATGTCAGCAAAGATAAAACCTGTCTTTTATATCTAAATGATAAAAATAGCCTTTAAATAATTTCCTAAGGAATTTTTTTGAATTTAAAAATTATAATTTCCCAATGCAAAAACATACAAATATTTGCTATTAAGTAATAGCTCTAACAGATAACTAGATATCTCGAATACTTAAAATATGGGAATAACTCAAAATATGGAGAAACTAGCTCATGTATTTCATTAGGAATATTTGATATAGCAAATCAGCATTTGTTTTAAAATGAGCTCTCTCAGTCTAATTTTAAAAATAAACGTAAATGAGCTTCTGCTTCCAGGAAGATGGAAGAGATGTACTTTTCCCTTCTAAGCACAAGTATAATCCCTGGAAATTATATGTAAAACAAATATAAGAAGACTTTGAAATGTGGAGAGAAAAAGTCAGACCAGCTAGTGACCCTGAAGCCTGAGGAAAAATTTGGTGGTGAGTTCCTTGGATTTTCTTTTTATCTCATATATTTGAGTCTTGTTGCTGAAGAAGCCAGCAACCCAGAAATGCCAATGGGCACAGACAAATATATACGCCAACAGAAGCCTACTCTTTCTAGTTGAAAGACCAGCAAAAGGGCATTGTAGCAAGACATAAAATTTTTAGATATAACCTATCAACTCGAACCAAACATCACAGAAAAAAAGCTGTGGCCCCACCTCTACTCCCAGCAATAAAGGTTGACCGGGGAGCCTAGAGTTCCTTCCTCCTGAGGCCATAATGAGGTGTCCCCAAATCCTGTTGGGTTGGTGTTGTAGAAGGCCAAATCTGGAACCTAGACTTTCATCCCCTGTGAGTGGTAAAAACTCATCTTTATCTTCACCAACCCACCATGGTGACAGTAGAGATCACATAGGGACACATCCCTCTACTTCCCCACTGGAGTGGGATCAGAGGAGTCCTAGTGGAGAGTCCTATCAGGTGTTATGAGGCTGACTGAGTGGGGAATCTGGACTTCTAACTCCACCTGGCAGTAATGAGGTAGTGCCAGCTCCCTTCTCCTCTCAGTGTGGAATCAGAGAAAGCCAACTAAAACAGAAGGTTTAAATAAGAGTCTCATAACATAATAATAAGTGACCAGTTTTGAGTCGAAAATTATGTGAGAGCCAAGAAGCCAGGAAGGTCTAAAACTGAAGGAAAAGGACAATCACCAGCTGCACATATCAAAATAACAGAGACATAGAATTACCTTGAAACGTTGGAAAGCAGCCATAATGAAATGCATCAGTGAACAATTGCAAATAAAAAGAGGCAGCAAAATGGAGAAAATCTAAAGAAGAACCAAGGGGAAATTTGAGTATTTTAAAATAAAATAACCAGTATAAAAATTTAGCGGATAGACTCAATGCAGAATGGAGGAGACAGAGTAAGGATCAATGAGCTGGAAGATAAAACAAGGTAAATTACCCAATATGAAAAACATAGAAAAATAGAAAAAAAATAACAGATTCTCAGGGATCTATGTGACCACAACAAAAGATATTAAAAAATAATTGTGTAACTGGAGCCCCTGAAGAGGAGGATAAAGGATGCCAGGCTAAATATGTTAGTGAAAAATAATGCCAAATTTGGTAAGAGACATGAAACGACAGAATCACAAAGCTGGACAAATCTTAAACAAGGTGAATCCAAAGAAATCCATATCAAACATAATTAATCTTCTGAAAACTAAAGAGGATGTGGCAAAAATTATAACACTGCCCCATGTGGTTCTATATGTATGTAAAAGAAATATTTACACCAGATATATTATAAGTGGGGGAACATATAAAGGAACATAAAAGGAGGTAATATTTCTATACTTCATTTGAACTGTTGAAATTGTGACACCGGTAGACTGTGATAAGTTATGTATGAATAATGTAATTGTGGAACAAGTACAGGAAAATCTCCAAACACGTTGAAACTAAACAACAAATGTCTATATAATTGCATGACCAAAGAGGAAGTCTCAAGGAAAAAAAAAAATTGGTTTAACTGAATGCAAATGAAAATAATACATATCAAAATTTGTAGGACACAGATAAAGCTCTGCTGAGGGAAATTTATAGCCTAAATGGATACGTCAGAAAAGAGGAAAAGTTTCAGATCAGTTATCTAAGCTCATACACCAAGAACCTAGAAAAAGAATATCAAAATAATCCTGAAGCATTAGAAGGAAGAAAATAATAAAGTTAAGAGCAGATATCAATCAAATTGAAACCAGATAAACAATACGGAAAACCAGCGAAACAAAAAGCTGGTTCTTTGAAAATATCAATGAAATTGACAAGCCTCTAGCAAGACTGACAAGGAATAAAATAGAAAAGCATGAATTACCAATACTAGGAAGGAAATGAAATATGTCTTTACAGATACTGCACACATCAAAAAGATAATAAGAGAATACTATTAACAACTGTACACACATACATTTGACAACATACATGAAATGGACCACTTCAAAAAACACAAACTACTTCAACTTCCCCAATATAAATAAAGAATTTAGATAGCACTTTAAGTAGTAAAGGAAATTAAATTTATAATTAAAAGTTGTCAAAAAAGAAATCTCTAGACCTAGATTGTTTCACTGGGGAATTCTAAACATTTATAGAAGAATTAACATCAATCTACACAATCCAATAGAAGAGGAGGGAACACTTCTTGTAGACTTTGGGAAGGTAATATTACCCTGACACTATAACCAGTAAGGATAGTAAAAATAAAAGAAAGAGAAAACTACAGATTAAAGATCTTCATAAACACAGACTCAAAATCTTTAAGAAGATATTAGCAAATAGAAATAGAATTCAGAAGCATATCAAAAGAATTATATACCCTAACCAAATATCTTTTATTCCATGATACAAGGTTGGTTCAATATTCAAAACTCAAACAATGTAGTCCACCATATTAACAATCTAAACAAAAATAATCACATGATCATATCAATTGAAACAGAAAAAGCATTTGAAAAAATTCAAACCCATTCATGATAAAGCCTTTCAGAAACCTGGGAATAGAGAGGAACTTACTTCACTTGGTAATGAACATCTACAAAAAAATCCGCAGTTATCATCATACCTAATGGTGAAAGACTGAATGTTTTGCCTTTATGTTCAGGAGGAAGTCAAGGATGTCCACGCTTATCACTCTTATCCAACTCAGCACTGGGAATTTTAGCCAGTGCAATTAAAAAGAAGGGAAGTGAAAGGCATAGAGATCAAAAAGGAAGAAATAAAAAATGTATTTATTGACAGGTGACATGATTGTGTACATGGAAAATCCCAGGAAATCTACAAATTACTCCTAGAACTATTATGTAAGTTCATCAAGTTCACAGACAACAAGAGAAGCAAAAAATTAGTTGTATTTCTCTATACCTGAAATGAATACATGGGCTATGAAATGAAGAATGAAATATCATTTATAATCACTAAAAATAACATGAAATATTTAGGTGTAAATCTAAAAAACATATACAGAATATGCATGCTGAAAATTAAGCAGCATTGATAAAGAATCAAATGTGATCCAATAAACAGAAAAGCATACCATGTTCATGAATTGGAAGACTAAACCTAGTAAGATGCCAATTCTTCCTAAACTGATCATATAGGTTTAACACAGTTCTTATCAAAATCCCAGCAAGACTTTTTGTACATATAAAGGAGATTATTCTAAAATTTATCTGGAACTGCACAGGCTGTAGAATAGCTATAATAATCTTTACAAAGAAGAATAAAGTGGGTAGAATCTGAATATCCAGTGTTAAGACTATTATACATCTGCGTAGATCAACACATTTTGCTATTGGTGGAGAGACAAATAGACCAATGGAAGAGAACAGAAAATACAGAAATATACCCACACAAATAGACTCAAATAATTGTTGAGAAAGGTGCAAAAGCTTTTCAACAAAGGGAACTGGAACAATATAATGTCCATTGGGTGGGAATAATGAATCTTGACCTAAGACTCACATTTATATAAAAATTAATCAAAATGGTCACAGATTTAAATGTAAGAAGTAGAACTATACAATTTTTAGAATAAAACATAGTAGAAACTTTGAGATCTAGGGCTGAGCAAAAAATTCCTAGTCTTGACACCAAAATCATGATCCATCACAGGAAAAACTGATGAATTTCATAAAAATTAAAAATTTTTGCGTTGCAGAAGACCCTGAAAAAAGCTCATGAAAAGATATTCAAAATCGTTAAGCATTATGGAAATTAATATTAAAACCACAATTAGGTATCACTACATACTTATCATAATGACTAAAATAGTTGGGCAGTTTCTTTAAAAATTAAATATGCACTTAGCCTAAAACCTAGAAATTGTACTCGCTGGCTTTGATCTCAGAGAACTATAGACTGTACATTAATGTTTATAGTAGCTTCATTCAAAATATCCACAAACTGGAAACAACCTAGATGCCCCTCAATAGGTGACTGATTAATCAATCTGTGTTACATCCATAGAATGGAATACTATTCAGTGATAAAAAGAAAGTAATTATTGATGCTCGTAACAATCTGGATGAATGTCCAGAAAATTATGCTCAGTGAAAAAAGCCAATCTCAAAAAGTTACATACTGTGTGTATGTAATGACAGAATTAGCAGATGGACAAGAGATTAGTGGTTGCCAGGGTTTACGGAGGGGTGTGGCTATAAAAGGGCAACAGGAGTGGATTGAACAGTCCTCTTTCCCAAGAGATGTAGCCATGTCATAACCCCCAATACGTGCAAATGTGACCTTCTTTGGAAAAAGGGTCTTTGCAGATTTAATTAAGGATCTCAAGATGAGTCGTCCTAGATTATCTGGCTTGATCCAAAATCCAATGATAAGTGTCTTTATAAGAGTCAGAAAAGAAGACACAGACACAGAGAAGACCATGAGAAGACAGAGGCAGGAATTGGAGGGATGCTAACGTAGACCCAGCAACACCTGGAGCCACCAGAAGTTGAAAAGGGCCAGGAAGAATTCTCTTCTAAAGCTTTGGAGAGAGTGCAGCCCTACTGACGTGTTGGTTTTGGACTTTTGGCTTTTGACACTGGGAGAGAATAAATTTCCAGTGTTTTAAGCCGCCCAGTTTGTGGTAATTTGATAGGGCAGCCCAAAGAAGCTAATACATTAAGGGATCTTTACGGTGACGGAAATATTCTGTATCTGGAGTTTATCAATTTCACTGTCCAGGTTGTGATATTTTACTACAGTTTTGCAAGAGGTTACCATTGGGGGAAACTGCATAAAGGGTACATGGGATCTATTTGTATTATTTCATACAACTCCATGTGAATCTATAATTATCTCAAAAAAAAATTTTCGATTAAAAAATAAACAAACAGAATTGCGTTTTAACTCGATCTCTTGTTTACACAACTTGATTGTGATAGTACCCAAAGAAGGTCTGTTTTGTAGTACACCTTAGACCAAATATTTACTCCTAATGAACAACAGACTGACTTAGTAGGTTTGAATTATTCTCTCAAGTTATTACCTGGATCTTTTAGCAAAATATTGTAAGAACGGCACATACAAGCTATGTAGAGAGTAATAATGACTAAGTATAATTTATCATTTGGGGTGTGCCAGAAGAAACTAGCACACCCCAAATGCATGTCTCATAGTAAAGAGAATTTGTACCAGTTTGTAAAATATAGAAGTCAAGTAAAATGAAAAATAAATGAATAAATTAATAGGAGTAAAGAAATAAGAATAGGAAAAATAAGAGGAAGACAAAGCTGAGATTAGCACACAGAGAGAGCAGAACGTTCTATACACTTAGGTAAAGTTGGGCTGCTAATTTTTCTTAGAGAACAAATATATAAATGTATAAAGATATTTAGGCAAGTATAAAGTAGTCAACATTCTTATGTCAAAAAACTAAAACTTAAGAATAAGTAGCTCAATTAAATATGTCAGGGTTCGCCACAATTTAAAATATTCCATTTAAAATATATGCAGTGCAATTTCAGAAGTAATTGAAGTAATTGCTTCCATTCAAGAAGGGAAAACTTGCTAAATATTTAAATGCCAAATATATCGGTGATAGTTTCTGTTCATGTATATATTCAGACTTTTGTTCTGGAGTAAAGAAAAAATTTGCATAACTTTAAAATTCAGTATTTTATTTCAGCCTTAGTAGTGGGCAATTGAAAGACAAAATTAAGAACAGAACATGTATTTCTAAATTACCAAAAGAGAAAAGCCATGATAATTTTAACTTAAAGTGCTTCATTTAAATACCAAAAATTAGAAATAAAGATGGTCCAATTTTATTAAGATATTTAAAATAAAATTATGAAAACTATGTCATGCAATTTGCAAAAGTTGGCATTGCTAATAAAAGAGCTCGAGAGTTCTATACTTCAAAATGAAAAGTAATTTTTTGTATAATTTTCATCTCTAATGCTTTTCAACACATTACTCTGAAGCTTCTTGTGAAAAGCATCCATAGGCTTAAAGATATTCGTATTTATTACAATTACAAATAATGAAAAGATACTCCACACCACTAAGATCATATTAAGAGAAAAAACCAATATGGAATAAGAAATTTTTTTAAAAGATGTACGTATTTGAAAGTACACTTACATTTTACATAAGAAATACTATATTTACTTGAAACATGAAAGACAGCATAAAAATTAACATTTAGAAAAAGATCACCCAATCTTATTTTAAAAATATAATGGTATCTCCTATAAGAATTATTTGGAGAACAGAGTTTAGCCTTGTCTTGAATGCTTACATTATTTTGGAACTATTTGTTTTAGTTTCTTTTCCTATAAAATGGAGATAATCCTTTTTTCAAGTGAATGCTTTGAGGCTTAAATAAAATGATAGATAAAAAATAGTATGAAATTACATTATTATAATATAAGATGATTATTAGTAGTGTTGTTATTTATTTGAAAGGGACAAGCAATAATGTGAGAGTAGACTAAGAAAGGGAATTGTTGCTAAAGCCACGAGGTAGGAGTTGCTAGGCTTTGGGAAAAAAACAAACAATAATTAATTTCAGAAAACCATTATAGGAAAGTTTGCCTATCTGTTCTCCAACCTGATGTCCTTTGCTTCTCTGTTATTAAGCAAATAAGGTACATCCCTTAGCCCCTGTCAAGTATGTCAAGTACCATCTAGCCATGGAACTGAGATCTAGCTAATAGAATGTCAGCGGAAATGACATACGTCACGCATACGCATACGTCACGTCCAGGACTTGCCTTGATGTCACCGCCATTTGCCTGCTCTTTCTCCATCCGCTGACTGATTGCACAGCCCCTCAAGAAACGTGTAACTGTCAGATGGCAGAAGCCTGCTTTGCTGAATGATACTATGCAAATGAACACCAGAATTACCTGCAATTAATCACTGCAGTAAATGAGAAATCAACTTTCATCTTGTTAAACTGACATAAATTTTAGGTTTTGTTTCTACAGCAGCAATACTACCCTAGCTCATTTACCAGCCTGAAGGAGGATAAAGAACTATCTTATTAGCACCAATACCAAAGTTATGATAACGTTTCTTAAGATAAAAATATAAATCACAGAAGAAACTAGCAACAATAATAAAATCCATTATAAGATATATCTACTATGTCAAGCACTAATGCCCAACTATGGTCAAGTTTAAACTGGAAGTAAGTTATTTAACCTTAAGACAAGCATTCTAAATAGTTCTTGTGGATTGCTGTCGATGCTGTACTTTTTAGCGGGACTCTCCGCTAGTCTTCGTCTAGAAGATGGATTGTGACAAGCAGCATTTCTTTTCACTCTCTTTTCCTTGACATGCAATTTTCAGCACAACATAAAATTACCCTCTCTATATTCTAGCACATGATAACGTTTTATGACTAATAGTGTTAACTGACATAATCTCAACATTATTGCCATCAATAATAGTCATTTATATTTATGCTACATTATAACAGTTCAATCCTTTTGGTTCAAGGTTTTACAGTAATCTGTGGGCAAGATCAAAGTCTCCTTTCCTTTCTAAGACTCTTTCAGCCCTTATCCTCCTACCCACTTCACCAGTGACTCTAAGTAACCATGCACATTTCTGTTTTTCTCTTTCTCATATAAAAAACTAGGACATAGAAATAATGGGATGGGTTCAATCATAAAAATATATAAATATATTCTATAGATTACTGTGTTAACTCCCTAAAATTAGATTATACTTAATTGACAAAGAATCTTTAATCTTACAACATAACCAACAATTAGCCATTAGGAAGGGATTTTTCTGAGGGAGGGATCACCATAAAGTAATCCAAAATAATAGTAGTGGATACAACATTTTTCTAGCGACTATTTCATATCAGGCCTCATTCTACAGATTTTATATACCTACCATCTATGATTTCATGAGGTATTATTTTCTAAATTTATAAGTGTGGTAGCTGCCCTTCAATGAAATTAAATGATTTGCTGAAGACTAGAAAGGGGCAAAATCAGGATTCGAATTCCTGCTTCTTTTTCTCCAAAGCCAGCGTTCTTTTATGGTACTGTGAAACCACGGAATATAGTTTCCTCTCTTCCATATGGCCCTCTCTTCTGTAGAATTGATTGCTCTGCTTCTTTTCAATAACTAACAATGTGTAATCAGATCAGCTTAATTTAAGATCACTTAATAAAGAATTTGTGATATATGTGGCAGACCTCAGGCTAAGTGCTGAGGATACAAAGATAAGAAACGCAGTCCAGTTGGGGGGAAAATTCATGTAACAATTGATTACGTTGTGGAGGGATATGTAAGTAGAGGTTAACTGGAAGGCACAGAAGCCCTACAGAGAAGCTAGTGATTACCTTCTCTGAAACAGAAAACTGAAACAGAGCACAATGGATCCTATCATGTGCTATGTGCTGTGCTAAGAAATTTGAACTTTTATTCTCTGCATGAGAGGAAATAATTTCGAATTTTACTCAGAAGAATAACCTGAAAAGATTTTCAGTGTAGGATACCACTGTCATTATCAGCAAATATGGGGCAAGCATGGAGAAACCAATTGGGTTATTATAATAAATTAGAGATGATGAAGGGTAGATCAGTTGATGACTACCTGTAAATGTATCCATTTATCCCAACTATCAAGCCATTGTCTTTCCATTTTATTCCTGGACTAATAAGCAGTAGTTGGGACATTGAAAAGAAGATAGACTTTTGAGCTACTTAGGGGGTCAAATTAAGACATTTTAGAGACTTGTGGAATGCCCAGGTAAAGATACCCTGGGAAGCTGGGTATCTAGATTTCACAAAAAGCAGACAAAGAAATAGATGTGTGGCTTGTAGAAGTGGTTGTTAAAACCATGGGCATTGATTCTATCGTCTTGGGGTAGAGTTAGGAGAGAGGACTGACTGAATATAATCCTGAAAAGGGGCACATAATCAAAAAAGCAACAGTGAAGGAGGCCGAGAGAACAATCAGAGGAGAGGAGAAAGACTGGAAGAGGGACATATAGGGACACCAGTGAAGACATTTTCTCAAGACTGTGAATTGTTAAGAATATCAAAAACCACGGGGAGTTTAAGAACACACAACAGGAGATCATTTGAGAAAGCACTATCTACAGCAGTATTACTGGTGGGAGCTATATTAAAGGGGTTGGAGTAGTTAGTGGAGATCTAGCAAGTGAAAATATTAATGTACGTTGTTTCCAGAAATTTATGTAATGGGAATGGAATTTATTATCAGGGAATGGGGAAAACGAGTGATACTTAGTTGGGAGCACAGAGCAAAAGGAAAGTTTCTCTTCTAGTTTACATTTGTCTGTATGGATATCATTTATTAATCTGTGTATTTACGCATTTATTTTGATGGGAAGAGAGAATAATAAGAGACAATTGGCAGAGAAAGAGAAGCTGAAAGTAGAATAAACGCAAGTTAATTTTGACTGAGGAATGACCTAGATGAGGAATGAGATGAACAAGGATGAAAAGCCTATTGAAGGGATATCCTAGAGGAGAGAGACCTCATCCAAGACAGAGTAAAGGATAAAAGGGTAGAATGAGAGGTTTTGGTGAATGTGTGTGGTGGATGAAGAGGGATGAATTTACTTTTTCAAAATAAGTGGGAATTTATCTGTTGGGAATTAAGATGATGCTTGATAGTTTGAGGAAATTGGTAAGATCTGAGCCACTTTTTTTTTTTTTAATACTGAACTATTCCTTAGCAAGTAACATTACATTACCTTGACTATTGGCTGTACTAACAACCTTCATGGATTTCCAAAAATCATGACCGCATCAAAATTATTTTCTAAAAAAGAACAGGACAGCTTTCAAACTATAACTGAAATAATACATCAAAACATTTAAAAATAAAGATATCATAGGGATTATTCATATTCACATCAATAACAATTATATTATTAGCATGTATTTATTTTTGAGGAGATAAATCTACCTATTTTTTATTTAGAGTTTATACAAGCATCATCTTATACTATATATAATACACTTTTTTCCAATCTACATTGGCTTTCACTAATTGTTAATAAACACTATATAGGGTATATTTAGAAAACTCCCGAACATGTGTGAGAGAAAGTCACATTTATTATTACTATAAGCAGTGCTCTCTAGGCGTGATTCAAAGTAGTAGATACTGCTTTAATAATTGATTGCCAGTAAAACAATTTTAGAAGAATTTCCTTTGATGTTTATGATGTTTTCACTGAAGTCAGATTGTGAGAATATGCTTCAGAGAAACATAATATTTTAATCATTTATGGGAAAAGATATTTATATATTTTGACTAGAGCTCATTTCTCCATTCAGTGGTATTTCTGTATGATAAAGAGAACATTTTTTAAACTAAAAATAGGATTTTTTGCCTGCGGTGTTTTACAGTAATTATGTCCTACCATATAAACCTTGGGGTTCCTCTAATTTAGCATGAAGAAAACATCTCAAAGAAACAGAAAATAAGACTTAAAAATTTTGACAGATGAGTTTTGAAACATTCACACTTAACTTGTTTTTTATCATTGGTTTAAAAATTTCATAAAACTCGATATGAACTAGATAAGTGTCAGTATGCTATTGAAATTTATATATTTGCAGATCTGTCAATTTTACTGAAAAGTTTATCCAAAACATTTTATGGATTATTTTCAGTCTCTCAGAGACTGTCAATTTCTTGAAAATCACTCTTTACTTAATATAGTGTACTCTTTTGAGTAAAAGAATTTGTGGTTCTTAAATATTCATGAGGCATGATAGTTTCACAACAAATCAAATTTAATTAAATGATGCATTTCCTCCACTTACAAAAGGTTTATTAAAGGTTTATTTGCTCATGCAAATTAAAGTGTTAGAGTAAAAATCCACATGAAACTTGGCACTAAGAATTAAAAAAAAGTATTGAAAGATTTCTCGCCTCACTGCAATACCTTGCTATGTTTAAACTGCTCAGCTTGTCATTTAGAATCTTTAATGAAACCAGGGAGGAGGCTATTTATTTGCATAATAGGACATAATTTGCTGTGGTGAGGTTTTAATTATTTATAGGCTGCCTGAAATATTTAAAATGGCATCACTAAGGAGCATGAAGTGTTGGATAATGCCTTCATTTCAGATTTCCTGCCGTTTCTTTTATGGGTCAAGCGATTTATTTCTAATTAGCATACCAGGCTAGTGGCTTTAAAAACATAAGGAAAACAAATTGGTTTCAGTCTGTTTGCAGCTTGAGTAGTTGGAGACGGCCAAGGGTCACTGACAGAGACTGAGTGGAGTTAAGAGATGGAGCCAGAAGTCAATCCAGCACATGGAAATCACTGACTCAACCAAGCCATCCATTCATCTGTGCCCAGTTTACTGTACGTAGTAGTTTCTCTTTTTATAGCTAATGGATTTTATGTTAATTGTCCCTTAAAATTTTTCCTAACATTAACATACTTCTTACTGGAAATGATGTTTGAGCAATAGAAAACATTCCTTTTCCTTAGATAAAAGGTGCGGTAATTATTCTGTGTGTAGGGAAAAATGCAACAGTTTCAGAGTAAGATTTAACATTTACATATCTGCAGTTTTATTTATATATAAGAACAAGAGCCTCTGATTAAAACATAATAGTGTTCACTTTTTGACAAACCATACAGAAAGTCAGATTTTTTTAAAGAATTTCTGAATTAGTAGAGTCCACTAAAAATATGTTAAAATCTCTAAACTATCTTTTCTCTGCATTGTTTATGTTACGGATAAAATGGAGAAAGCCCAGTTAGATATCGTCCACAAGGTCTCTTACTTTATAATAAATTTACTTTCAGTTGCTTAATTTCTATTTCAACTGCAATAATTTTCTTTGAAGCAGTTTAAGAATTGTCATGTTTTAAACATCATTGCATAGCCAGGAGAAATGTTCATTGCAAGGGTTTATTTTATTTCCATGGTGATCTTGATATTCCTGTCACCATGCACATGGATTTAACGTGGTGATAGTGCCCTGTTGTTGAACATTCTCCCCTCTGTCACCTTCTGGCCTCAAAACACGGATAGAGAGATTGCTGCCAGATGTCAAGAAACAGCTTTTGAGCATTACAGGAATGTTCTGTGTGCCCTCTTAAGTAGTAGACAGATGCTCTATTCAGAGTGAGGAGTTTTATGATTCTCACACACATGGTCCAGTGATCGGCCAAGGCTGTAAAGGAGTCTCCCATCTTGTGGACGACTTTTTGAGTCGCCTCATCTTGAAAGCAAGAATCATTTACAATGAATTATGTTATGGTTCCTGAAGGTATCGTCATCAGTTATCGTTCAAATATTTTTTAAAAAAATATATACTTTAATTTTAGAGCAGTTTTAGATTCACAGAAAAATTGAGAAGAAAACAAAGAATTCCTATATACTCCCTACCCTCAACACCCACAGTCCCCCCACTGTCGACATCCAACACCAGGGTGGGACATTTGTTACAATCAATGAACCTACATTCACACATCACTATCACTCAAGGTCCAGAGTTTACATTAGGGGTTACCCCTGGTTTTGTACATTCTGTGGGTTTTGACAAATATTTAACGACACATATCCACCATTATAGTACCATGTGGCATGTTTTCACTGCCCTAAAAGTCCTCTGTGCTTCACCTATTCCTTTCTTCCTCCAGCCCTTGACAACCACTGATCTTTGTGGGCTCCATTACCTTTTCCGGAATGTCATGTAATTGGAGTTATACAGCATGTAACTTTTTCATATTGGCTTTTTATGCATTATAATATGCATTTATGGTTCTTCCATGTCTTTTCATGGCTTGATAGCTCATTTCTTTTTAGTGCTGAATAATATTCCAATGTCCGGCTGTACCACAGTTTATTTATCCAATCATCTACTGAAGGACATCTTGGTTGCTTCCAAGTTTTGATGATGATGAGTAAAACTCTTATAAACATCTGCGTGCTGCGTGTAGTTTTTTTTGTGGACCTAAGTTTTCAACTCATTTGGGTAAATACCAAGGAGAGTGATTGCTGGTAAGAGTATATTTAGTTGTGTAAGAAACTGTCAAACTGTCTATCAAAGTGGCCACACCATTTTGCATTCTCACCAGCAATGAAGGAGAGTTCCAGTCGCTCCATGTCCTCATCAGCATTTGTGGTGTTGTCAGTGCTCTAGCTTTTCATCATTCTAATAGGTGTGTAGTGGTATCTCATTGTTCTTTTAATTTCAATTCCCTGAGGACATGAGATGTTGAGTATCTTTTCAGGTACTTATTTGGCCTCTGTACAACTTCTTTGGTAGGGTGTCTCTTTAGACCTTTTGTCCATTTTTCAGTCAAGCTGTTTGGTTTCTTACCGTTGAGTTTTAAAAGTTCTTTTTATATTCTGGCTGTGGGTTGCCCTCTCATTCTTTTGAAGTTTCTATACTTTTGATAATATGTTAATAATGGAAAGCCCATGGCATTGTCCCCCAAAGAAGAATATTTTCTAGAATATTATCTTTGCAGCTAAGGAAATTCTGTCAACATGTTAAGCCCTTTTTGTGGCTCATATCTATTACCACAACTTTGAAATTTAGTCTAGCAGATGTGGGAAAAGAGAAGCATAATCTGTGAATTATGCATATAGCCACAAAGTACCCTTTCTTTACACCTGAACAGAAAAAAGAAATTTAATCTGGGGCTTATTTTCAGAAGATAATACTCACAGTGATGCATTAAGAAATAAAATTGGCATAACTGGATTGCCCTGAGGACCTCTAGCTATTCTGGATTCAGTATAACCAGCGTTTGTCAGACAAAATGCCAGGCTTGGCAGGGTGCCCAGTACATTCACCTAAGGGACCTGAAATCCAAAGGGTTTAGTCGAAGCTACTGTGTCATCCAATATATGGGCACCAGAACAAGCCTTCGTTTTTTACTTAAAATAAGGTCAACTCACTCAAAATTTCTGAAAGACTCATAAGCATTTTTCCATAATCCAATGAGAACTGTGCTCCATATAAAAGTCTGGATTTGATACTCCCAGGTTAAGGTGAGAACAAATACTCACAGTGAGAAAATACAAAAAACGTGATTTAGTGGGCTGTGCACATGTGCGTGTGTGTGTGTATGAAATCCAGAAGATGTCAAGTGTTCGATCATTGATGATAAGAGGCCTTATATATACCTTTGAAGCATTCAAAATTAGAAATGATATAATATACATCAGTGTAAACAGTAAACATTCTGAGGCCTAAAACAAACTTACTAAATATTTCCTTTATTTATATTTGTGTATAGGAAAAACAAATCTCAAACCCACTGATCTCCCTGTCATTCAATTTCCCTTTAATATGTGGGATATTTGAAGACTATGGATACTTTTATTAAAAACTACCGAAAATTTGACTCCAATGTATAGATGATGAGTAATGTGGAGTCAATTATATATTATGATTTTAACACAGAAAATAATTATTCCATGGTTGCCTAATAAATATGAAGAACATATTTCTCAACTCTGAAACAAGAAAACCAAGTAAATGTTGCTATGATATTGACATACAATTTCTAGGTAATTTTTCAGAGAGAATTGATAGAAAACTTTGATAATAAAACCAAATGAATAAATTCTTAGTTAATTGTTGTTAATCAGAAAAGAAGTGGCATAAGATTTGAATGAACAATTAGAGATCAGCTGTGATAATCAAAAAACTGACTAAAAATCCTGAAGTACCAGCTCTTAATTTCCATTAATTAGTAATTCTGCTATTTAATTTTTGCAATTAGATTATTTATATTATTTTCCTCCAGAGCATTGAGAAAAGATTTCTCTGTTATTGTTACAAATCATTTCTACTTTTCTATGCATATGTGTGTGTCATTTTTTTTTAATACGGTCACTCTGTTTTAATGGAATTGTTCCAGCATGTGAAATGTCAGAATACTTTTTATAGAAGTTGAACTTTATAGAAAGAATGAGTGAAAATGAATGAGATATGTATTCTGATCTTGCCAAAAATCCTTCTTGTACTTCGAGCTCTTAAAACCTAAATTCCTTGTTTTTTCCCCTATTCTCTTATTTTGGATTAATTCTATACTTAATTTTTATTTATATTTCTGTTATGTAATAGAGAAAAAAGTTATTTTTTTCCTAAGAAATATGACCACCTTCTATTACAACCATATTTTTAAATTGCATTATATACACAACTTTATATAAAAGCACAAATTCAGTCATCTAATACATACTACTTTGACGTTTTTTGAGTGTAGGTTTTTAATTTATTTTTTGGTTCCCCTTTGCGCCTGTCCTCCCCGTTCTATGCCCACATTATTTCTTCTTACCGCCACAGGTTACCTGTGTTGACAACCTACTATGTATTCCTTCATAATTCTCTCTATGCTAGTCTCATCATGTATAAACATGTATATCCTAGACATATATAAGGCTTTAAAATTAGTTTTATAAAACGATGGAATCAGAGTCTATATGAGTTTGCATTTTGCTTTTCTTCCTTAAACATACCTTGTGGAAATCTTTCCAAGTCAACTGGTTTACTTGGCTGTTCATGGCTGCATAATATTCCATTGTGTGAATGAGCTATAAATTATTCAACCTTTCCTTTGTTCACGGACATACAATTCTGTCTCAATTTTTTGCCACTAGGAACAATGTTGCAATAAAAATTTTGTTCGAATATTATTTTGTGTTGGGCTTTTATTTTCATAGTGTATTTTCTGTACTAGATACATAGGGATCTCTTTCCATAGGCTCTATTTTGTTCTATTGATGCTTTTAGATCTTCCCGGATCTATATGATATGGCTTTAAAGCATAATCTGGATCCTGGTAAGGAAAGTCCACGTTCCCTGCACACACACACACACACACATGCACACACCACTATTTTCATAGCTATTTCATAGCTATTGTGACATTTTGTCTTCTCCACAAACTTTAAGAATATCTTACAAAATTTAAATAACTGTAACAACAAAACCTGTGCTGACTCTAACTGGAAATATTAAATTCATATGCTAAACTGGGTTAAATTTTTTCCAAAATAGGAGCTGGCCCTGTGGCCAGGTAGTTAAGTTCACGCTCCCCAGCACCCCGGTGTTTCACAGGTTCAGATCCTGGGTGCGGACCCGGCACGCTCCCCAAGCCATGCTGAGGCAGTGTCCCACATGCCACAACTAGAAGGACCTACAACTAGAAAATACAACTATGTACTCGGGAGCTTTGAAGAGAAGAAAAGAAAAAGATTGGCAACAATTGTTAACTCAGGTGCCAATCTTTAAGAAAAAAAAATTATTTCCAGACTAAATCCCATTTGGTGATAATGGATTATGGTTTTAATCCATTTTTGTGTTAATCGTCTAATTAGAAGTGAAAATGGTCTCAAATTTTCATTTTTTAATTAGATTTACAGTAGATCATAAAATGAAGTTGAGAACTTTCTTTTTCTAGGTTCAGATACATTGTAAATAAAATGAAAATTGTGGCTCCTTTAAGGATCATATCAGTCTCCTCTGTGAACTAACTCTTCTTCATGCCATTTTCAAAGGTACATATTTAATCTTCCTCCCAGTGTCCACTCTGGTGACAGAGCTCTTGTGTTCTAATTATTCTTGAGTTAATGTTAGAAACTGGAACAGAAACCATCCATTTTCTCTAACATTTCAAATCAGTTGCCATCAAAGTGTATAGCAATCTCTTCTACTTCCAATCTGTCCTATACTTGTACTCACTTCTCTGTCTTTATTTTTAATATGCCTGTTTAACTCCCCTCCTTTTTAAAAATACTAAACAGTTTTGCCAAGTGTTTATCTTGCAAACACATTTTAGGCTTTATATAGCCTTTCTGCTTTTTTTTTTCCTATTTCATTAATTTCAGGCTTAAAACACTAATTCTTACATCTTGTTTGTTTTGTTATATTCCATAGTTCTTTTTCCAATTACTTCTGTTTGTACTCAGTACTATTTTTCCTTCTTTCTTCTTTAGTAAAGAAAACACTTAAGCTATACATCTTATCCTTAGGACAGCTTTCCCTGCTTCTTATCAGTTTTGGTTGGAAGTGTTAGCTTTTTCATTACTTTCTTGCTAGTTAGTGATCTCCTTTTGATCGAATGGCGATTTAATCTGGTTATTGTTTTAATTTCCAAGTAAAATGCTTGTTCGTTTGTAAACTACTTTTTAAAAAATTAAGTTTTGGTTGGTAGTCAACTCTGTGATAGATTTGTAAAATATTCCATAGATGTAGAACACACACACACACACACACACATTGTGCAAAGGCTGTAGAGTTCTATATGTACATATTAAATCAAAAGTCTTGACGGTACTATTCATTTCTCCTTATCCTTTATATGTGAAGTATACTAAGTCTTTTCAATTCCAAAAGAATTTTCTTTAAGTTTCCAAGTGTATTTTATTTCTATCATATTCTGGTCTATAGATGTCATGTTGTTTGATAAATATAACTTTGTTAGACATACATCATCCTTGTCTTTTGTGCCTCTTTTTATCCTTACGTAGTTTGGTTGTTTACACAGTTTAGTGTTTTTAACAGTACATTATGATTTTTCTGAAAATAACGTTGTAACTCTTGGAGTCTTTTCGTTTGCATTTTGTGTTATTTTTTATAACATCTTTACAAAATTGTCAACTTTCCTTTATAGCATCATTTTAAGTATTTTCTTGCAAAAAACATACAAATAGTTTGTTTTTTATTTAATATGACAGTCTAGAATATTTAAGGCATGCATTTCATCATTTAATTATACTGATTGATTTACATGGTTTTACTCTTTCAATCTTACTTAATGTTTCTTAATCAATTTATATTGTTGTTTCCTCTTTTGTTATTTTCTAATTTTTGCATTAAGCTCATCATTTTTCAGTCCAGTGTATTCATTTCTTCTTATTAATTTGGAAGTTTTATACATTATTATATCACATGGTTATCTTTCTCTTCTTTTAACTCCTAATTAAATGTATATTTCTGTGTACTATTTTTTGCAAACAAGATAATACTTCTCCACAAATATGCAATCATTCTCAAAGTTCTACTCTCTTCCTACTCTATC
The DNA here is from genome assembly GCF_021613505.1 of Equus quagga. Classification (NCBI taxonomy): domain Eukaryota; kingdom Metazoa; phylum Chordata; class Mammalia; order Perissodactyla; family Equidae; genus Equus; species Equus quagga. Next base: position 27,715,195 of record NC_060288.1, on the reverse strand, counting down.
CTCACCCCAATCCCCATCTTCAATGGGAAGAGACCAACAGAATATATTTACTTCTCTCCTGCCCACAGCTCTCCCCAACTCCCCCTACCAAATGAAGCAATTGGATGATTGTTACCTCCCTCCCACCCAAAGCTTCCCCAGTACCTAGGTTTACTTGCATTCTGCAGTGTATCATGTTCTGGCCCATTATTAGAATTTGCTTTGGAGTATATCCCGCTGTTTCAAAATTTCTTCTTTATCACTTCTGCTATAGATTCTCAGAGCACCTATCAGTGTGTGTGTGTGTGTGTGTGTGTGTGTGTGCGCACTCTCTCATTGGAAGGATACAAGACTCAGAATTTACGATTATTTCTTCTCTTTATCTTTGTGAGGTCTCTGTTTGAGGACATTTGTTGTTTGGTTACGCTGTTCTACGTTACTTTCCTCAGATGAAGTACCTGTGTTGTTTACAAATTCTACATCTTTAAAACTTTATTTTGCTCAGATAGAAAAATTGTATTGTTCTCGTACAGGATTCTAGGTTTTCAGTCCTATTCCCTCAGGAGAGTGTAGATGCTAAGCCACTGCCCTCTGGCTTCAAATGTAGCAAAAGATAACCACAATGTGATTCTTTTCATTTTTGCCTAACTTGTCCTTTCTCCTCGGAGGACTATACGACTTTCTCTGTACTCAGTCCAGTAATTTGCATATGATATGTTTACGTGTGGTTTTTTCTCATCCACATACACACACACAAACAAACAAAAACAAAACAAGAAACAGATTATTTATTTCTAAGGAATTGAGGCAAGTACCACGTGAGATTTTCTACACCCTGGACTTAGAAAAGTACCCCTTAAATTTTTTCAAACGTTTTTAATCAAATACATAAAAGTTATACAATTTCATTTTTCAGAGTGACTATTCTGTAATTAATTAGAGAAAAATTGTTAAGAAAATATGTCCTTGCTTGCTTTGAATTTCAGAGCTACTAGATTCTGGAAGCAAGTCCTGGTTTATGAAGTACTTCTTGAGATACTATTTCAATACAGTCATGTATCACTTAACAATGGGGATATGTTCTGAGACATGTGTCCTAAGGCAATTTCGCCATTGTGTGAACATCATAGAGTGTACTTACAGAAACCTACATAGTATAGCATACTCCACACCTAGGCCATATAGTACTAATCTTATGGGACTACTGTTATATATGTGGTCCATTGTTGATGGAAAAGTCATTATGCGACCCATGACTATACTTATAATGGGTTTATGTGAGGATAGAAACCTTAATACTAACTCAAAATAGGAGAATTCTAATAAATGAACTGAGTGGTCCACAATCCAATTTAGGCAACCACCACATTAAAAATTATGTTAAAAATATATGGACTGATTTTAGACCTGCTTCATTTCTATGGAAATAAAATTCTAATTGCTCTTTATTCTCTTTGCTTCCTATTCAATTAACAATATAATGTCTTTTGAAAATGTTAGTCCCTTCATTTTTTTGAAATACCACAAAGTAGGAGTCAAAAGTACTTTCTTTTCCGCATACAATTAAGATAAAATTTCAACCAAATATGCCTATTAGTAGCTATCATGCTTTGGTTTTGGATTTCTTTTGTTTTGTAGCTTTGCTTTATTAAACTGTAGTTCAGTTTCACTGTGCTAAATGTCTTCCTTCTGGTTTCATTCCTTATCCAAGTGTCTTGAGTGGCAGTGAGAACTTAAGGCTCTTGATGATGAACAAGAGCCCATCTTCCCTTCCCCAATTCTGGTGTTTTTAATCAGCAGTGTAGAAAATGCAAGAACAAAAGTAAAAATAAGAAAATAACTCAAGTACAGAGACAGAATAACGTAGTTTATGAGGTAAAAGTACTTCCCGATCACAGCAACAAATGGAAATCAAGCAAGAAGTTGTTTTCTGCAGGGCAATAGACAAATTAGAGATGGGGCTCAGTACCACCATTGGTGGTGCCTGGATCAGTGTAAGCTCTTGAAAATCAGCTACTGTTTTCATTGTTAGCAGCTAAAATTTATTGGATGTTTATTATATGCCAGGTGTTGTGTTAAGAGCTTCATATTTTTCCTCTATAATCTTGTGAAACCACTTGATAATTTCATTGGCTGCTTTTTACAGAAATGGCAAGCTCATACAGTTTATAAGCACTAAAACCAGAATTCACCCTTGGCATTCTGATCCCTGGTTCTTTCTCATAGCCAATATGCTACACATTCTCCACTGTTTTTAATTTCATCACAGTGATGAAGACTGGATAGTGGGAAAGTTGGATTTCATCCTGTTACTGTTAAGTTGCCGTGGACAGTGCAGTAAGATGCATGAAGGCGAGCATTGGTACTCACTGTGTCTTCCACTGCCACAGTCCGTGGTTGATGAAAGAAAACAGGTACTTTTTTCTGATAGTGAGAGGTTGGTATGGCTAAAACCATGCATACAAGTATAAAGCATCAAAAGAATAACAAAATAACACATAATTAGACTTTTCATTTGACAAATAAGTTTTTGGTTTTGAATACAAATGAGAATCTTACCAAGAAATTGACTTCCAAAATTTTCCAGATGGGAACCTTAAATAGCTTAGATCAAACTACCAGGGGGTTGTGACCCACATTAAATTTGCTCCCTTAACTCCTCAAATTTAAATATATGTTCAAAGGTAAGTTTGTGTACATATCTTTAAACATATATATGTATAAATACACACAAATATTACTATATATATTATATATGTGCAGAAATAAGTGGATGAGTGAATGAATTGTGTACATCACAGTTTAATTAGTAATTCTATGTGTATACTAAAGTTGTCATTGATTTCCAGGAGGACTTTATGATTATTCAGAAGATTTTTCCCTCTCACAATAGAACTCTGCGACATGAAGGGCACTTTGAATAGTCTGGTACTCACTAGTTATGAATTACATAAATGTTTAGAATACTGAAGGTGATACATTTTTATTATCAACGCAATTAGCTTAATTGTTTTTATGCCACGTGTGGATGCTTTTGAATAATGACAGTGTGACAATTTTCCAAACCAGTACTCTCTCTTCTGAAGATTGTTCTTCTGTTGCTTGTATGGAAGATATTCCTAAGAACAAGAAGAATTTCTAAATACTAATTTGGATTTTAATCTAGATTATGCTCAGTGACTGAAGTGACCTTTTTGTCATCTACTTGCCTTCCTTGGCAGTTATATCCGTCACCTAGTTTCAGCTATCACTTTCAAATCAATTACAGCAAATCTTATTTACAATTTCCTACACTGCTCTGCCTTCCCCTAGCTCTCTCTCAGACACCCCTAACAAAACTTGTCCAAAATTCAGCTCAACTTACTACGGCACCACAGACTTGGTTTTTCTCCTGGCTAAGTAATATTTTCAACCCTAATTTCTTGTTTTCTTTAATTTTGGCTTTAAATTTTGTATCTGATATTTAACTTATATGTTATCTATATAAAACCTATAGACATTTTTCTTGGTGATTTCTTTTTTTTTATTGAGGTTTAATCGACATATTCAGGTGTACAACTTAATGATTTGGTATTTGTACATATTGCAAAATGATCACCACAATAAGTCTAGTTAACATCTGTCACCAAACATAGTTACAATTTCTTTTCTTGCGATGAGAACTTTTCAGATCTACTGCCTTAGCAACTTTCAAATATGCAGCACAATATCATTAACTGTAGTTAGTCCCAAGCTGTACGCTACATCCCTGTACCTTCTTTATTTTATAACTGGAAGTTTGTACGTTTTGATCTTCCTCACCCATTTTGCCCACCTACCACCTTCCACCTCTAGAAACCACTAATCTGTTCTCTGTATCAGTGAACTTGTTTTGTGTCTTGTTTTTTGAAAGATTCCACATGTAAGTGAGATTATGCACTATTTGACTTTCTCTTTCTGACTTATTTCACTTAGCATAATGCTCTTAAGCTCCATCCATGATGCTGCAAATGGCAAGATTTCATTCTTTTATATGGCTGAATAATATCAATAATATATATATATTATGTTTTCTTTATCCATTCCCCCTTTGTTGGGGATTTAAGTTGTTTCCTTTGTTCAAGTCCATTTTCTTCTAGTGAATTCCCTCCTTAGTGAGTTCCTGCCAGTTTACATACCCCTCCATCTCCAAGCACTGTCCTTCCAATGAGCTTATAGTGCTACACTCTTCATTAGGACTAAATAACTAATAATCATCATACACTTGAGGAAAACTGTAGCTTGAAAATTATATACCAAAACAAGGAAGTAGATAAATGGAATTTAGAGGAAACAGATAAAGCCAGGAACAGAAGAAAAACTTTTGTTAAAAAGCTACAAAGTCTATTCTCAAAGTTGTAACAGTAGATATTGAGTCCAATAAACAAAATAGAAGACTATAAGAAAGTAATGTTCATAAAATCAACAAAGAATGCTTCAGAATTTAAAACGCGCTAGTGAAAATTTTAAAAAGAAAACTTTAAGTGGAAAAAGGAAAGTCTCCAAGAAAATAGAATAAAAATAAAATGTATACAGTAATGCGCTGCATAACAACTTTTCAGTCAACAATGGACCGCACATATAATGGTGGTCCCCAAAATTAGGACGATACAGCCTAGGTGTGTAATAGGCTCTACCAGCTAGGCTTGTGCAGGTACACTCTATGATGTTCACACAACGATGAAATCTCCTAACAATGCATTTCTTAGAACATATCTCTGTTGTTAAGTGACACTTAAGTATAAAAAAAGAGAGATCGAGATAAGAAAACTAAAGTCCAAATTTGGGTCCAATATGAAATTATTGTCATTCTAGGAAGAGAAAACCACGTGTATGTATAATGATGTGAGAGGGGGGTGGTAGGGGATGGAATAGTGACTAAGAAATAAATTCTACAAAATTTTTGTTCAGAACTGAAGGTCAGCAGTTTCTAGATTGATAAGGACCACCAAGTACCTAGTATAATAAATGGAAAAGTGCTTTCCTCATGACGCGTGATTGTGAAATTTCAGACTATCAGAGACAAAGAGAAAACCCAAAAGTTTCCGGAGAAAATATAGATCCCAAACAAAAGATTAGGTTTTAAGCCAGTAGTTACAAGACTTCTCAACAACAACATTGGTATGTAGGTGACTGTGGAAAAAAGTCTTAATGCTTAAGATAACACAACTACCAACCCACCGAACTATTACGTGTGGAAACAGAATGAAGATATTTTTTAGATATACCGGTTTGCAAAAGTGTTTCTTCCTCTGAACACTTCCTCAGGAGATGACAGGAAGATATTCTCAAGCATAATTAAATAAGTAAATAGGAAGACATGGGATGCAGGAGATGGGAATTCAACATAGGAAGGAAGTGGATATTTCTCAGGATGCTGTTTAGAAAGTGTCAAGGTGATGTGAAAGGAATTTCCAGATGACATTGTGCAGCATGCTTTAAAAGCAATGAAATATCGCTAAGAGATAATAATGGAGTTAACAGTAACAGCAACAACAACAATAATAAGTGAGCTGATAGATTGCTTCATGTTTTGACCACATTGTAAAATTACATTTCTGTCAGACTGTTTGGGAAGCATTAGTGGTGAGTATATAGAGAAAGAAATCAAAACACACACACACAAAACTATGACTTCTTAACTGGAGAATCCACTCAAAAAAAGTTATATAAGGAAAAAAAATCCCAATATTGTGCATGGTTCAGTTTTGAATATTTTACAGGCATAGAAATATAAACTCTGATTATTGCCTTAAAATTGTGGTAGAACTCGAGAGGCTAAGGAGAGGGAAGCCTGTGTGTGTGTGTGTGTGTGTGTGTGTGTGCTCTAAGAGAAAACAAGAGCCAAATCTTCCTTTTTCATACTAGGAAGATATTACTAAGTATCCAAGCTTGAGATATCGAGAAATAGCAGTTTAGCACATTATTTAGAAGTATGATGGTAGACTCCATAAGAATCAGCCAAATGTCGACAGTGCCCCCTGATTTAGGCAGCTGGATGTTACAAGACCTAAAGTCTCATTTGAGTTGTCAAAACCATATTTGATAACAGTACAAGTGAATTTTTACATGATGTAATAGAAACAAGGGAAGAATCAAGTATATTTTCATGAACACAAAATTAGAAGATACTTCAAAAGTTAACCTGAAACTGACAAGGCAATGTTTTTGTTTTTCTAATTTAGATTTTGGGTCAACAAATGTCTTTGCAATTGTAGGTTTCATCCTGTGAAAGGATAAATTAATAGCATCCAAATTTCTCATGATGTTAAGTGTATTTTTAAATTTTCTCTAAATACTTTATTTTTGGATTAAACCAACATATATTTGTATTCAGAGATGTTTCTAGAAGTCCATTGCTTTCATATTTCCTTCTTCCACTCAGAGCTCTGGCTGCACTTTTTTGTTTACTGTTTTTTATTTTTTGAGGAAGATTAGCCCTGAGCTAACATCCACTGTCAATCTTCCTCTTTTTGCTGAGGAAGATTGACACTAAGCTAACATCTGTGCCCTTCTTCCTCTATTTTATATGTGGGATGCCAGCCACAGCATGGCTTGATAAGGGATGCATAGGTGCACGCCCAGGGTCTGAACCTGCGAACCCCAGGCCAGGGAAGCAGATCGCATGAACTTAACCGCTACACTACTGGGCCAGCCCCTCTGGCTGCAATTTTTCAGTTCTCTACTTATTCAAATTATCTGCTGAACTCTTATCCCTCTTCTTAGTAAATCTTATTAAGTGACTGGCTAACTGATCTTATAAACTCTTTTATGTAAGATGCACAAAGTTGCTAATTATAGCCTGGTAACTTTATATTGTAGCATGTTTGACTTCTGCCAAGTTAGACAGTGAAAGAAGGGATCCAAAACTGAGAAATACAGGAGCTGTGACTGTCCAGGATCTGTTTTTGGCAGGTGGGTCCCTCAGACCATTTGTCTCACACTGCTACACACACCCCTTTTGCAGCATGATTGTTCAAACACACACCAGGAGGGACGTACAGCCCTTGTTGCTGGTTTTTAATAAAAATAGATCCCTCTTGAATTTGCTTTCCTCACACGTCAAGAATTCTTTAATCTTTTGACCTTGAACCCTTTAGGCAGATACATTGTGAGACTTCATAGCAATCTCTCTTTTCTGGTTAAGCTATTTATCAAGTTACCGTTTATTCATAAATACTTGACCACCCACAGGCCATGGGTCCTGTTGGAGACACTCAAAGTACTGGTACCCCAGGCTTTTCAATGAAGCAAGAACTCAGACTGAACTTCAAGAGCCAATGAATAATAAATAGTGTGGCATGAAGTTCAGTATTTAAGATACTAGGTTTATTTATTATAATTAATTTCCTAACACATGAAGATTTTAGGTTTTAGAGAAGTAGCACTAATAAATTTTTTTTAAAGATTTCTTTTTTTTTCTTTAAGTATGCGCATTGCCTGTTTATTGGAAATCCACCAAAGACATTTGAAGTTAACTATCCAACTTATTCTATCTGATAAATCAGCAGGGGATCTGCTTGAACACGGAAGACTTTCTATACTTTATTTGAAACATATGGCTGTTAACGTGCTGGGCTGCTGTTACTCCCTTTGCCAGGTATAGAAGTATGCTATTTTAGTTGGTTATATGTGAAGCTGGATTATTAAAAATATCCATGCGTCTTCTGGCCAGAAACTATTTTATGATATAAACAACTCTCCCTTTTTGAGAAGTGACATATTTTTTGAAATAAAGTTTAGTAATAAAATAGCAATATGCTATTTCATTAATATATTTTTCTGAGAATATTTTTTTCTTAAAAATGAGGATTAAGTTAATCTGTGGAACAGACTAGGGAAAATCAATGCAGTTTTTCAGAAATGGAGCTCAGGAAATACTTCAGAATTAAACTCCCAACATCCTAGTTGTATGTATGAAATGTCCTTAACTTTCACAAATTTTAACTCAAATCAACCTTATAAAAACAATTGAATTCTGGTCTAAAACTTTCAATCCTCAAAATTTCAGACCTGAGTAATAATTAAATGGTTGTATCTCAGTATATTTTACTTAATTATCTTAATTAAAATAAGAAATAACAGTATTTATGCCATTATTACGGCAAGACTTTAAGACCAAATGCCAATCCTCACATTGTATAACTGGTCTTGTCTTAATAGGTGAATTTTAAGCCTTGTTTTTTTCATTCACAAATCACAATAAAAGTTTTAATTGAATCAATGATAGTCATATATAAAAGGTAAAAAACATGACAGCAATATTTCTCTCATTTCAAACTACTTCTAAATTTACATTATTTTAAACATTTGGGAAATTGACAGCTAAAATAATTCAGACATAGCTCAAAACTGGTTGGATTTTTGTTGCTTGCTGCTGCTGTTTAGATTTTTCAGTTTCAGTAGATGGATCCTGCAATGGACTGAATGTTTGTGCACCCCCAAAATTCATGCGTTGAAAGTTGGTCCCTAGGTGATGAGATTTGAGGTGGGGCCTTTGGGAGGTGATTCTGTCTTTAGGAAAGAACCCTCATGAATGGAGGAATGAGTGCCTTTACAAAAGAGGCCTGAGAGAGCCCTCACACCCTTTCCACCATTTGAGGACACCGTGAGAGAAGGCCTCCTGTGAACTAGAAAGTGGATCTGCCAGCAACTTGACCTTGAAATATCCCTGACGATGGATCTTTATTCTCCACTGTGGAATCTAAGTTCCAAACTCACTTCATCTGCCAGTACGCTCAAGTGTAGACTTGCTCCTCAAGTCCCTGGCTTTCCAATCAAGGGGGGCTATATGAGGTTACTGTGTGTGAATCAAGAAATTCACGGGTCACAGAACTTAAAGACTTAAGCCCACCCAGCTCAATATTACTCCAAAAGCAAAATCTTTTCTTCATTATCACATATATATAAGGTTTTCTGGTAATAAGCAAATAATTTGTATCCTTTGGATTTAACTACCACATAGACAGGTCATACATTTTAAATATCATTTAAAAATTAGTAATTATTATAACTAATAAAATTATTTTACAATTCACATTTTTTCTGATAATTAAGTGATCCCCATTGTAACTTCTTCTCATAGAGCTTAGTTTTCTACAGTGGAAATGGTCAAATAAATCCACACTTCCCAGCAACAGCCCTTCAAATGAGCTGCTTTTCTCCTGATTAAATCCTCTCAGATACCTCAGTCATTCCTTGTATATTCCCTGTATTTCGGGCCCCTAGAAATACTAGTTACTGTCTTCCAGACTCCCTTCAGTTTATCTTCTTTTAACGCTTACAGTGAGCTGAATTGTATTTTTTAATCTATTGAAATTGCAAAATCTAACATTTCGAACAAGCTGAGTGCTCCCTTCCCCAGAAAACACACCTAATGTCATTATTGTCAAATTAAATTGAATTTGTCTTGTTACAATTTTTCAAGTCATTCTGTTCAGTTTCGTTTCAGCATCTGTAACACAGTTATATTTGCCTTTCATGTAAATATCTAGTGGTGTAAGATGTGTGTATAATGCATTTGCATCTGATTGGAGGGATTTTAGTTATGTATAAATGAGCTGCTATCTGATGACAGCATTCCTTTAAATATCAACTTTAATAATCATATATGGCGTCCAAAGTAGTTTTTTCCAAAAGTAGTTCTAGATGTTTTTGAGGATCTGAGTTTAAACATTGTTAGAGCTCATGGGAACAGAAGGATATATTTATAATAACTCAGCAAGCTATTCCCAAAATTGTACTTTTTAGTTATTTCATGGTAATTTCAAATACTAGATATCGGTACCTAAGAAATCTTTCTTCAATTGAATAACCCACATTCAGACTTAGAACTCAGTTCCAATATCAACTTTTCCACAAATCTCTCTCTGGCTCTCCTAAGGCTGATAGCTGCCCTTGCTCTTGCTTTTGTAGGGTAATCCATACACTGTCCTGACACAGTAGCACCGATACACTCACAGATACACTCAGTAGTAGACAGTGTTTACATACTGTATTACCACGATTCTGAGTGGATGTCTCTCTCCATGACCAGACCGGCTACATGAGGGGAGGGGTCCTATATTTCTAATCTTATAATACAGAGCTCATATGGTTTAAGTTACAGTTGACATTTGTTGAATAACCAGCCCTAACCCTAACCCTAACATTAGCCCTAACCCAAATGGGATGGTAAATGAATAGTGAGTGATGGTAAGTGAATAGATATTTAAATGAAAGACTAGATGGAGGAACAAAATTTATTTAAACATTGAATAAGTTGGAGCAGATTTAAAGAATATGAAACATATATAGCTTATAGAAATTTAACCTTTGCTAATGAACACTTAAAGACAAATGTGTTTCATCCCGTAATAGCTTTACGAGTGATGCAAATGTTCTCAATTAAAATCTTCTTAGAAATCTAAATGGCACTGACTTGTTTATATCCACACAAAATTTGAAATTAAAGTTTGATACATAAGCGATTTCTTAGATATCAGAGAATTTATCAGTAAGGAGCTGATCTATTCCTAAACATATGTGGTAGAATAGAAATAACACCATGTTTTAAAATAAATTTTTTTACGGTATATCTTTCATAAAAAATCATATAATTGGCTTTTATTTACAATTTTATTGTTAAATACACAATCATATGTTATGTTAATGTTTACTCTTGGGTAGCCATTGTCACATGAAGAAAAAATACTCCTAGCATGTCAAAGTGCCCTACGGTCCTGCTCTCAATCTCAATCTTCTTTATCATGCCTTAAAATAACCTCTATTCTGGCTTTTTTAAACAATAATTTATTTTATTTTATTTATATTTTCAGGCCCTGAGTTTGCAACCTAAGACTATATCACTCCTTACTACATTTTAGTTTTACTAATTTTTGAACTCTATATAAATGGAACCACACAGTATGTATGTGTTCTTTCGGCCCATGTTGTGTTTGTGAGATTTGCACATGATGTTGGATATGTGTTGCTGCTTTCCATTTTGTCACTTTTCAGTATTCCAATATTTAAGTATACCATATTCAATTTATCCATTTGACTGATGGACATCTGAGTTGTTTCTAGTTCTGGCTATTATAAATAATGTTGCAAAAAATCATTCTTGGACGTGTCTTCTGGTGTTCATGTGAACCCATTTTTAAGGAGATATGTAACTGGAAGTAAGTCATAGGGAGTCTTATCTTTGCCCCTAGTAGAGAAGGCCAAGCTGTTTTCTAAAGTGGTGGTACTGACTCCCATCAGCAGTGCAAGAGAACACTTTGTGCTCTGCATCCTTGCTAACGTGAAAGAACTTTCCATGTTAGCTGTTCTAGTGTGTGTGTGGTTTCCTATATTTCACTTATTAAATCCAGGCTAGTAGTATTTGGTAATATGTGCTGAAAAGTTATTAAATTTAGAAAAGCGTCAATTTCTGGCTAAACTAATTTATCTAATGTTTAAATCAAGCTAATGCTTTTAAATTATTTAATATTCAACTCTCAATAATTAAGCACAATTATTTTCTGAAGTACCCATCTCTTAGTCTATTTTTATGTTTGTCAGATCAAATATCATCTTTTAGAATGTAAACATAAATTACAAAGTACCCTGTTAACCTTCTTGTGAGTTATTTTTATTTAGTGAGAATCTGTCTCCATTTCATTAAGGTACCTTTTTCCCAAAGTAAATAATTCTACTAGGAGAGATAGTTAAGCACACAGAGGTTTTGAATAGTTTTCTCATTTTTATTGGCCACAAAATACGTTGAAATTTTAAAAATTTTCCTAAACTTTCTTCCCAGTGTATTTCTTGAAGTTGCAAAAAGTTCATGAACATTATGCTGTTGATGCTTCTTCAATGCCTGGTGATCCTTTCTTCCCTTTATACTTAAAACAAGGTGATGTTGGGGCTGGCCCAGTGGCGTAGTGGTTAACTTCGTATGCTTCTCTTTGGCAGTCCAGGGTTTGCAGGTTCGGATCCCGGGCGCAGACAAACACACTGCTCATCAAGCCATGCTGTGGTGGTGTCACGTACGAAATAGAGGAAGACTGCCACAGATGTTAGCTCTGGGACAATCTTCCTCAAACAAAAGAAGAGGAAGGCTGGCAATGGATGTTAGCTCAGGGCCAATCTTCCTCACCCCCCTCAAAAAATAAAGAAAACAAAAAAACCCAAGATGATGTTAAACAGCAACTGTTAGCTTTACAGGCAGTAACATCTTGTTATCAAACAGGCTTTGGGGAAGCTGGATACTACTTTCTCGCAATACAAAAATACCAAAATGAAGGAGAATTTGCCCTGGACTAGCGTTTCCCAAGCCAGCCATTCTAAGTTTCTCAAAACAATTTCGACAGTGTTCCTTTGCTGGTTTGATCGTACGAAATCTTGTTTTTGCCAACAGGATAAATACAGGACTGTTGAGGCTTCTGCAAACAGGAGTAGAGAAGGTAGGTCAGGGGCTATTTTCAGTTTCCCAGCTCACGAGAAACCTCCACGTCTGCTGGCATTTCCTTCCAGGTTCTGCAGGTTCTCTCCCTTCCCCATGTTCATGCCCATGTGGTGTTTTCTATGCTATGGCTTCCTCTGCTTAGCTTCCAAGTCCTAATGTGTCCAGTAATGTTTCATCTTCCAGAGGTTGTCTTGAAATATCTTGCCCTTATTATTTTCTACCAAATTTCCTTTGTTGTGTGGAGATTTATCTTTTTCCTCTTTGCTTTCACCTTAATGGGGTTTTATTAAGGAGAAACTATAAACTTACATTCTCAAGGTATCTGATTGGTCTCATACAGAAACTCTCATTTGCTTTAGCACTGGTGGTAAGGAAGCGTTAGAGGGTCAACCAAATGCCTTCATCGATGAAGATTTTGCTTTACTTACTCATGGGTTATAAAAAGTTTGACAAGTAGGACCCTTATCACATCTCTTTGCTTAATGTTGTAATATGCAATTGAATTATATTTTTCACACTTTCAATATAATTTTCATAAGTGTACCTAAAAGTTAGAAGGGACGGCAATTTTCTTTTTGAGTACATTCTTTGTTGGCTTCTGATACCAGAGTTACTTTTTGTTTCATATAGTTACTTGCATACATTTCTTCTCCTTCTTTTTTTCTGCTATGCTAAACAATAAAGCAGCTTTAATAAAAGCATGAGGATTAGCCTAACTTCAAACACTTGTCGGGGTCAGCTATAAAATCTTCTGGGACTAGAGCCTTTGGGGGATGGCCTATCTTTGATAACTTTCTCATTTTTCTCATTTTGCTCTGCTTACATATTACACAAGAAATAATGTAAGGAGTCATTCTTATGTAAAAAGCTCACATAAAATCTATATGGTGAACCTAGAATAAAGAATGAATGCAAGTCCCCTGCACACACATGTACGCACCCTATGCCTCTCCACACAAGTTTGCTCTTTCTCTGTCGCTCTCTCTCTTTTCCTTACAACTTCCCTTCCCAAGAGGTTGTTATACTTCCTCTCCTTTTTCTATACATTGCCCTGTATCATTATTCTTTTGTGCTATTCAAAAATGTGTCATTATGCATTACATTCCCCTTACAAGCTCATTTTGAGGAGTTCTCCATGTCTGTTCGTGTTACCATATCATTCTTTTTAATACAGCTTCATTTTCATTGGGATTTGTTTTTTTTGGACTTCTGCCATTTATTTTGTGTTTTCTATATACCTTGCTTTCTTGTTGATAATGTTCTTTATCTTTTGTGTTTAATTAGATCCTTTGTTTCATTTGTCTAGTATTTTGAAGTTATATACCCTACTTTTCATTCTCTAAGTGGTGTTTAGAGAATAGAATTTAGAGAATATAAAAATTGCTATATTTAACAAATGTACTTAAACCTTTTTTTTATTAAGTCTAAAGTTAATTGGCTTCTCTATTCTCTGCAACCCCAATCTTGACATGCTTCCTCTGCTCTCACTCCAGACTCCCGACTTTTGTCCTCGAGCTCATCTGAGAATCAATAAAGCCTCATAGTACCATTAGTATTTTAAGTCCTATTCTTCAATTTTCACCTGACCTGTCCCTGTTTCTTACGTTGTAAATCTTTCTTTGGATGGTGGAGTTTTTTCTGTTTCCCATGCAAAACCATTTGGGTTTGCCTCCTTTTTTTCCTTTTTGAGGAAGATTAGCCCTGAGCTAACATCTGCCACCAATCCCCCTCTTTTTTGCTGAGGAAGCCTGGCCCTGAGCTAACGTCTGTGCCCATCTTCCTCTACTTTATATGTGGGACGACTGCCACAGCATGGCTTGACAAGTGATGCGTAGGTCTGCACCGGGATCCGAACCGGCGAACCCCAGGCTGCCAAAGCGGAACATGTGAACTTAACCACTGTGTCACCGGGCCTGCCCCTGTGTTTGCCTCCTTTTGAATTCTAGTTTGGCAGAGAATAGGATTCTGCGTTGAAACCAATTTTTTGTCAGAAATTTGAAGAGAGCTTGACATTGTCATCACCATCCGACATTGCTGAGGACAATTCTTCTCATTCTAAAGAAAGTCTGTTTGTTGTTCCTTTGTCATATTCTTGGCCTAATTTTTATCTTTTTCCAAAGTCGTTATATTCTTAAGTATTTCCTGATTCTTACGTTTTGATTCGTCTCTCGTTTTCAAAACTTCTTGTCTCTGAAAATACCTTTTCTTGTTTTTGCACTTTAACAGCTCAGGTGGCCTTAAAATAAAGTAAGAACCATTTCCTTGTTAAATATTTAAAAAACTCAGTTGTCATATAACATTTAATGAGGATCACACATGCCTTTTTGTTGTTGACGCCTTTTATAGGTTAACTGGTTTCTCTGCTGATATGCTAGTAGGAATATTTTTTTCCTTCTATTAAGGTTTTCCCAAGATGTAGCCAGATGTGGATCTCTTTACATTTATTTCGCCTTTTACATAATGAGCCTTTCGACTTGCCAAGCACAGATTTTTCGTTCAGCCCGCTAAGTTGTCTTTAGGTATACTATCCGTTATTGCTTCTCTTTTGTTTGTTCCGTTTTCTTGTTTTGTAAGACCCGTAATTATGGGGTTTGAGTTCCATGCGTTGTCCTCCATATCTACTGCTGCTTTCTCATCATTTCCATCCTTTTTTATTTCCTCTAATTTAAAGAACATTTCTTAAATAGATCATCTACTGTTCTGTTCTGTTTCTTTTACGTATCTTTTCTACACTAATCAGTTGGTCGACTTTTAAAAATCTTCCTCTCATTCACACACACACATGCACACACACACACACACACAGTTCTCATCCACACACATTCTGCCTAGAGAAAAAAAAGTGGTTGCGAGAGGGACAGAAATAAAATTTAAGCAATGTATTAATAGTATATAGGTTTGTACTTCCATGCTCAAAAACAATTCCTGTATAAAATCCAGTTCATGATTTTGGGATGGAGTTGAGAATTAGTATTTATTGAATATTCCAAGGACATTTATTAAGCCACACATTGTTGAATATTAGGTGTTTTATTGTGTTTGGTGCTTTAAATGGCTCCTTTTATCTAATATTCACAGTAATATTATCATCTAAATTTCATATACGTGTAACTTGGCCAGAGCCACAAAATTGTTTTTGGATTCTATTGCTAAATGATTCATTTCAGACTCTCCTTGTTTGAAGAAAATCTCAAAATATAAGGATGCCCCCCCAAAATACCTTGAAGAAAGATAAACATAATTTAGCCAATTCAAGAAATTTCCAATAGTTTATTTTGCAATTAAGGTTATAAAATATTTTCAACTTTCACTAACTTGTAAATACACAATTTAGATTGCACTAATTATAAACTTTATAGAAAATAATTAGCAAAGAAAAAATATTTAGTCTGAATACTTATAAGTACCTATGTTTTAGATATTTAAGCTTATTTGAAAATTCACTGAAGAACCACTATGTATAATTTTAGCATTGACCAGTACAGTAAACTTTTTCTAAAAGATTAAAGGTTATATAAAACCCAGCAAAGGAAACTCTACAGAGACAATAGGAATGTTTTAAAAACTCAAAAGAAGGAACTATAAGTATCTTACAAACAAATATTCTTTTAAATGTCTTACCCTTTTTTAAAATTTTGGTAAGGAAGATTCACCCTGAGCTAACATCCATTGCCAACCTTCCTCTTCTTTTGTTTGAGGAAGATTGTCCCTGAGCTAACATCTGTGCCAGTCTTCCTCTATTTTGTATGTGGGATGCTGCCACAGAATGGCTGACAAGTGGAGTATTTTCGCTCCTGGGATCCGAACCTGTGAACCCGGGCCACAGAAGAGGAGTATGCGGAACTTTAACCACTCAGCCACAGGGCTAGCCCCCCTTACTTACTCTTTTAAAATGAATAAAAAAGGAAGAGAACATGTGTATTTACTGAACTCTTAACTCATACGATTTATTTGCAACAAACTTACAAGAACATAGTGTAACGCTTTGCTCTCATAAGAAAACTGAGGTTCTGAAGGAATCGATGACTTTGATCAAAATTATTTAAACAGTAAATGCTTAACGAAAATCCAACTTAATGTATTCCATCTCTTTCCACTAATCATTTCTCTTCCTCATATGACAGTATTTTAAAACCTGGAAACCCAAAGTACTAAGCTCATCTCTAACATTTGCCACCACAGCGGTTTCACTTAAACAAAGGAAAAGAAGGAAATATTCCATAGAATTATAAAGAAGACTAATAAGAGCTAGCATTTATGGAGAGTCTACTTACCATTGAGTTATGTATCGTTAACCCTATTTACAGATGAGGAAACTGAAGCACAGAATATAAGCAATATTCCCAGGGCCCTGCACCTACTGAACGGTAGGGAATGAATTCAAATCAAATAGTCTGACTCCTGATTTAACCCTCTGAACCCCGGCACAAGAGTGTCTGGCCCCTTATTTTCTACCAAACACCTGCTCCAAACTGAAGTTATTAACATTGGTGTATTTTCATTTTCTTTGACTAAAGAAATAAAAGATTAGAAATAAAATCGAAATTCCCAGTATCATCCAGTCTCCCCTCAGGCAATATTCAACAAGAACTTAATGTACATTCTGTCTATTTGTTTTTAAATGAATGCATACATATAGGTCCGTGATATGTGCACTATTTGGTACCGTTTTGTATGTGAGGTATGTTGCCATTTATATCATTCAAAAATTATTATTTTCATTCAACATTAATTTTTAAAGTATGCATAGTGATACAGAATGATTTAGTTCCTTCCTTTTAATTGTTCTTTAGTATCCCATTGAATGAATAAATTACATTTGATTTTTTTTCCTTTCTCCTCTGAAAACCTTTTGAAAAAAGTTTTGCCATTACAAGTAATGTTCGGCTGGATGCTAGTGTTCATGTCTCCTCGTGCAAAAGTTTAGGATATTCTCCTCAGCAGTGCCCCTCAAAGTGCCTGATGAGAAGACAAAGAATTTGAGCCAGAGTGTGAATTAACACACTACTTAATTCATTAAGAAAGTCTTACCAACAAAAAATGTCAGCTCTGAATGAAACCATGAGTTTACTGACATAGTTATAGCTGATTCACATCAGGCATCTTACATGGCACCAAAGCCCCTACCTCACCGTGTACTCAGAACAAACAGCCTGCACATCAGCAGCCTTCTATGGACCACACTGAGTAGCCTGGCTCTAGTGGGTATATTAGGAAATGGAATTGCAGTGTCATAAGGTAGTCTGGTTCATTTTTACTAATTACTGCCAAATTGCTCCCTACCATGGTTTTACCAACTACACTTTCCCTGGCAACATGTGAGATTTGCATTTACCCCATGTCGTTGTTAGCATTTGGTATTGTCGGTCACTTAAATTTCTGCCGATCTGGTAGATGAGAAATAGTGTCTTCTTCTTGTATTAATTTGCATTTGCTTTGTTACCAGCTTCTTTATATATGGTCATTATTAGCTTGTTTCCATATATTCATTTACCATTTGAGTGTCTTTTTTTGGACTGCTTGTTCATTTTCTTTTTTTTTTGAAGTGGGTAATATTTTTTCCAGCATTATTGAGATATAACATTGTATATGATTTGATATATCAAATCATTATGACTTGATGCACATATATATTGCAAAATGATCACTACAATAAAATTAGTTAATACATCCATCACCACACCAAATTACCATTTTTTTGCAGTAAGAATATTTAAGCTCTACTCTCTTAGCAACTGTTGAGTATATAATACAATATTGTTAACTATAGTCACCACGCTATATATTAGATCTCCAGAACACATTCATCTTGTAACTGGAATTTTGTGTTCTCTGACCAACATCTCCCCATTTCCCCGACTCTGCAGCCCTTGGTAACCACCATTCTACCCTCTGCTTCTATGCGTTTGGCTGTTTTAGGTGCCACATATAGGTGAGGATTTGTAGGGTTTGTCTTTCTGTATCTGACTTCGTTCACTTAGCATAATGCCCTCAAGGTCCATCCTTGTTATTGCAAATGTCAAGATTTTCTTCTTTTTATGACTAAATAATATTCTACTGCGTATATGTGTATACATAGAGAGGAGCGTATATATATATATTTTTTCTTTATCCATTCATCTATCGATGGACACAGAGGTCTTTCCTTATCTTGGCTGTTCTCAATAATGCTGCAATGAACGTCAGGGTGCAGATACTTCTTTGACACAGTGATTTCATTTCCTTTGGACATATACCCAGAAGTGGAATTGCTGGATCATACTTTAGTTCTATTTTTAACTTTTTTGAGGAACCTCCACACTGTTTTCCATAGTGGCCATACCAATTTACATTCCCACCAAAATTACATAAGGATTTCCTTTTCTTCCCATCCTCATCAACATGTTATCTTTTGACTTATTGATAATAGCTTTTCTAATGGTATGAGATGATATCTCTTTGTGGTTTTGTTTGCATTTCCTTGATGATTAGTGATAACTGTGCATCTTTTCATGGAGCTGTTGGCCATCTGTATGTCTTCTTTGGAAAAATGTCTATTTAGGCTCTCTGCCCATTTTTTAACAGGGTTACTTGTTTTTTTGCTACTGAGTTGCATGCGTTCCTTATATATTTGGGGTAGTAACCCCTAATCGGATATATGATTTGTAAATATTTTCTCTATTCTGTAGGTTGCCTTTTCATTTTGTGGATTGTTTCTCCTACTGTGCAGATTTTTAGTTTGATATGGTCTCACTTGTTCACTTTTGCTTTTCTTGCTTCTGCTTTTGCATCCAAAAAATCATTGCCAAGACCAATGTCAGGGAACTTTTTCCATATGTTTTCTTCTAGGAGTTTTATGATTTCTGGTCTTGGATTTAAGTCTTTAATCCATTTCAAGTTAATTTTTATGAGTGATGTAGATAGGGATCCAGTTTCATTCTGTTATATGTGAATATCCAGTTTTCCCAACACCATTTATTGAGGAGACTATCCTTTCTCCATTGAGTACTCTTGGCTCCTTTGTCAAATCGTAGTTGACCATATGTATATGGATTTATTTCTGGGCTCTATATTCTGGTCCATTGATTTATATGTCTGTTTTTATGCCAGTGTCGTACTATCGTGATTACTATGTCTTTGTAATATCCATTTGTAATATGCTTTGATCAGGAAATACGTTGCCTCTAGCTTTATTCTTCCTTCTCAGGATCACTTAGGCCATTCAAGGTTTTTTATGGTTCACACACTTTTTAGACTTGTTTTTCTATTCCTGTGAAAAAGGCCATTATAATTTTTATAGGGATTGAGTTGAATATATATCTGGCTTTGGTTAGTTATGGATAATTAACAATATTAACTTCATCAATGTCTTATGGTTTTCAGTGTAGAGATCTTTCACCTCTTTGGTTAAACTTATTTGTAAGCCTTTTTGGTATTTTTGATAGTATTGTGAATAGGATAGTTTTCTTTTTCAGATAGTTTGTTGTTACTATATAGAAATGCAACTGATTTTTGTATGTTGATTTTTTTTTCCTGCAACCTTACTGAATTTGTTTATTAGCTCTAATAGTTTTTCAGTGGCATCTTTAGAGTTTACTCTATATAGGATCATATCATCTGCAAACAGAAACAATTTTACTTCTTCTTTTCTGATTTGGGTGCCTTTTATTTCTTTTTCATGCCTGATTGCTATGGCTAGGACTTTCAATACTATGTTGGAGTGGCAAGAGTGGGCACCCTTGTCTTATTCCTTATCTTAGAGGAAAAACTTTCTATCTTTCACTGTAGAGTGTGATGTTAGCTGTAGGCTTGTCAGATCTGGCCTTTATTAAGTTGAGTTATATTCCCTCTATGTCCAATACATTGAGAGTTTTTATCATGAAAGGATGTTGCATTTTGTCAAATGCTTATTTGGCATCTATTTCCATGATCATATGATTTTTATCTTTCATTCTCTTAATGTGGTGGATCACATTTATTGACATGTACACTGAACCATCCTTGCATCCCAGAGATAAATCCAACCTGATTATGGTGTATAATCCTTTTATTGTGCTGTTGACCTTTGTTTGCTGGTATTTTGCTGAGAATTTTTGCATTTATATTTGTCAGGGATCTTGACCTGTGATTTTCTTTTCTTATAGAGTCCTTACATGGCTTTGGTATCAGAGTAATTCTGGCCTCATAAAATGAATTTGGGGGTGTTCTCTCTTTAAATGTTTGGAAGAGTCTGAGAAGGATGAGTGTTAATTACTTTTTAAATGTTTGCTTGAATTCGCAAATGAAACCGTCTGATCCTAGGCTTTCTTTTGTTGAAGTTTTTGATTACTAGTTCAATATCCTTAGTCATTAATGGTCTGTTCAGATTTTCTATTTCTTCATGATTCAGTCTTGGTAGGTTGTATGTTTCTAGGAATTTATTCATTTCTTCTAGGTTACCTAATTGTTTGCATGTAACTGTTCATAGTAGTCTCATAATCCTTTATATTTCCATGGTATCAGTTTTAATGTTTCCCTTTTCATTTATGATTTTTTAAACTTTGAGTTTTCTTCCTTATTTTCTTTTTAGTTTTGCTAAAAGTTTGTCAACTTTATCTTTTCAAAAAATCACCACTTAGTTTCATTGATCTTGTCTATTGTTTTCCTGGCCTCTATTTTATTTATTTCTTCTCTGATTTTTGTATTTGCTTCCATCTGCTAACTTAGGGCTTAGTTTGTTCTTCTATTTTTGGTTCCTTGAGGTGTAAATTAAATTGTTTATTCAAGATCTTTTTTTTCTTAATGTAGGCATTTATTGCTATAAACTTTCCTCTTAGAACCACTTTTGCTGCATCTCGTAAGATTTGGTATGTTGTTTTCATTTTCACTTGTCTCAAGATATCTTTTGATTTTTCTTTTGATTTTTTCCTTGACCTGTTGGTTTTTAAAAGTATTTTGTTTAATTTCCACAGTTTTGTGAAATTTCCAGTTTTCCTTCCGTCATTGATTTCTAGTTTCACACCTCTGGGGTCAGAGAAGAGACTTGGTATGATTTCAATCTTCTTAAATTTGATAACACCTCTTTTGTGACCTCACATGTGATCTATCCTGGAGAATGTTCTGGTGCACTTGAGAAGAATGTGTATTCTGCTGCTGTCAGATGGAGTGTTCTCTGTATGTCTTTTAGGGTTAATTTGGTCTAAAGTATGGTTCAAGTCCAATGTTTTCTTACTATTTTTCTATCTGGATGATCTATCTGTTGGTGAAAGTAGGGTGTTGAAGTCCCCTACTCTTATTGTATTTCTGTCTATTTCTCCTTTCAGTTCTGTTAATATTCGCTTTATATATTTAGGTGTTTGTTATTTTGGGGGGCATAAATATTTACAAATGTTATAGTCTCTTGTGGATTGATCCCTTTATCATTATATATGACCTTCTTTGTCTCTTATTAGTCTCTTTATTAAAGTCTGTTTTGTGTGCTATAAGTATAGCTACCTGTGCTCTCTTTTAGCTCCATTTTCATGGGATAACTTTTTCCATCCCTTTACTTTGAGCCTATGTTATCCTTGAAACTAAAGTGAATCTCTTGTAAGCAGGATATACTTGGGTCTTTTTTTCCCCCCATTCAGCCACTCTATGCATTTTGATTGGAGAATTTAATCCACTAACATTTAAAGTAATTATTGATAGGTAAAGACCACTAATGAGGTCTTATGAGTTGTTTTCTGTGTGTTTTTGTGTTTCCTTTGTTTCTTTCTTTCACTCTTGCTGTCGTCTTTTGTGAATTGATGATTTTCCATACTGGCATGCTTTGATTTCCTTCTCTCTATCTTTTATGTTTCTACTGTAGGTTTTTGCTTTCTGATTACCATAAGGTTTACATAAAACATCTTATAGATGTAACAGTCTATTTTAAGCTTATAACAACTTAGATAGAATACAAAAAGTCCTCCCTTTTACTCTCTCTCGTTTTATATTTTTGATGTCATAATTTACATCTTTTCATATTGTCTATCTATTAGCAAATTATTGTAGCAATAGTTATTTTCAACACTTTTGTCCTTTAACCGTTATTCTTGAGTTATATGATTAACATACCACCATATTACAGTATTAGAGTATTCTCTATTTGACTATATACTTACCTTTACCAGTGTGTTTTATATTGTCATATGTTTTTATGTTACTAATTTGTATCCTTTCACTTCAGCTTGAAGGACTCCTTTCAGCATTTCTTATAAGGCTGTTCTTGTGACAGAGAACTCCCCTAGCTTTTGTTTATCTGGGAGTCTTTATCTCTCTTTCATTTCTCTGGGTAAAGTTTTCTTGTTTGCCCATTTTTTTCCTCTCAGGACTTTGAATATATTATTCCACTCTCTTCTGTCTTGCAAGATTTCTGCTGAGAAATCTTCCAATAACCTTATGGGGGTTCCCTTGTTTTAAGGAATTTTTTTCTCTTGCTACTTTTAAAACTCTCTCTTAGTTTTTGATTTTAGACAGCTTTATTATAATTTGTCTTGGCAAAAATCCCTTTCAATTGAAATTGTTTGGGGATCTATGAGCTTAATGAACCTGGATTTTCAAATCTTTCCCCAGATTTGGGAAGTTATCAGCTATTGTTTCTTTAAGTAAACTTTCTGCCCTTTCCTCCCTCTCTTCTCTTTCAGGGACTCCAATAACATATAGATTGTTTCTCTTCTGCTATCCCATAGTTTATGTTGGCTTTCTTCCCTCTTTTTAATTCTTTTTATTTTGCTCTCCTCTGACTGGATAATTTCAGTGACCTGTCTTCTACCTCGCAGATTCTTTCTTTTGCTTGATCTAGTCTGATGTTGATGCCGTCTGTCAGTTTTTTTTTTTTAATTTTATTCATTGTATTCTTCAGCCTCAGAATTTCTGTTTGGTTCTTTTTTATGCTTTCTATCTCTCTGTTAAACACCTTGTTTAGTTTGTGTGTTGTTTTCCTTATTTCACTGAATGGGCCACTTGGGGGGATCAACAGGCTACGTATCCCCAGCAGCTCATGGATGGGCTTGCTGATGAAGTCTGAAAATATCTAGTAGGACCTGCATTCTTTTGTTCCTTTGATGTCCTCTGGGTTCCCTGGCTTCTGTTCTTCCAGCAGCTCCCTGTCCCCTAGTCATGTAGCACATCTTACTAATCTAGGTGCAGCAAGAAAGAAGTGAGTCTCTTTGACAGCATTATGCATAGTTGAGGAAGCCAGACACTGGCTTCTGAAGGAATCAGGGGCCCTTGAGGGAAGGGTGACATGGGTAAAGTGAAACTGTTTCTCTTACCAACTTCGATGTTTCCAACCTGATCTTTCTTGCTCCAGTGGTATGCTGGAACTTCTCCACCAGATTTTCAGACTTCCACAAAGGTGTTTGCATCCATGTGATTGTTTAATCAGTGTTCTTTGGGAGGAAGAATGTTAGAAATCTCTTCCCACAATGCTAGTTACATCACTCTCCAGAAAGATCTTGTTCATTTCCTTACTCATTTTTCTATCGGATTATATGTCTTTCATAATTAATTCATATATGTTATTCTAGATTTTATAATCAAATCGTTCTTGTTATATATTTTTCAGACATCTCCCAAGATTTTTCTCTTTTTTTAAAGTTATGATTGTTATGATATACTTTTGATTTTGATATAGAAAACTTTAGCAATCTTTTTATTTATAATTGGCAATTCTTTTGTACTGTTGAAAATATTAATTTCAAGTTCAAAACCATAAAGATTTTTTCTAGTAGTTATAGGTTTATTTTGTTTTTATTGTTTGTTTACTTTTAGGTCTATATCTAGGAGGAAATTATCTTTGTTCCTAGTATGAGGCATCAATCAATTCTATTTCATTTCCGTTTATTAAATAGTTTATTCTTTATCATATTGACATATAGTGACATTTCAATCATGTCCCATGGATCTTTTCTGAGCTGTTTCTTGGTTTGAATTTAATTCATTTTAGGTCAATGTATATTGTGTTAAATATTGTAGCTCAAATTTTATTATAGAAAATTTATACCTCTTAGGGAAAGTATCCCCACCTTGTTGTCTTTTCAGTTTGTCTTGAATATTAGATATCTATTCATCCAAAGAAATTTCAGCATCAGATCTGTCAGTTCTGTAAAGAGATCTATTGGGCTTTTGAATGGTAATATGTTGATTTCATAGACTAATTTGCAATAGTTAACATCTTTATGATACTTAGAGAATATATTAATAGCCTCATCTATATAGAACTTACTATGTGCCAGGCACTCTTTTATGTGTTTACATATATTTGTTTATTTTATCCTCATAAGAATGCTATGAGGTAGATTTTTAATTATTCCCATTTTACAGATTAGAAAACTAAGTCATAGAGAGTTTAAGAGTCTTGCTCTAGTTCATACAACTAGGAAGTGGTGAGGTTGGTAGTCCAGCACAGTTCATCTGGCTTTAGAGTCAGTGCTCTCTTAGTGAGAGTATTATTCTATGCTGTTTCTTAATTCTCTTTCTTAATAGGCTATTAAATGCACCTTTTTTGCCCTTAGCATTTTAATAACCATATATTATAATGCAAACTGTGTAAGAACAATGTTTTTTCTATTCTTTTTCCCTGTTGTATTTCCAGCTCCTAGAATGGTTTCTGGCGCATACTAGACACCCAATAAACATTCTTTAGAATTAATCAATTTCAATTGTTATAAATCTTAGAGTGTAAAAATACCCAAAACCCTAAACTGTCTAGGACTTTTTAGAAAGTTTCACTTTTCCATTAACGTTATCCTTCCATTATATCAATAAAGTGTATTATTTTTGTTTTTAAAGGCCATCCAATCATCTATTTATTTATACAATCTCAAAGTATTGCACATTTCTACCTACCAATTTGAAAATAATATTGTCACATCCTAAACATATTTTATAAATAAAAACCTAAAGCAATACATTTTTCATGCCTCTCATATGAATTATGAAGCACTACAAGCCTGATATGTTTCCCCAAGACCAATTCCCTAGGACCTAAGCATTTCTAATGTGTTACGCCTTTTTCATACAGTTATCACATCCCTATGGTGAATATCATGCAAACTTTAGAAACTTTAAAATAAAATACAAATTGTTTTCCTTACAATCTGATATAAACATTTGTCAATTTGTCTTTTTAGGTAAAGAACATACCACATCCCAGTCCAGCAGCTCTTCTCCATTTTCCTCGAACAACATTTCTCCATTGCATGTAGAATATTGATTATTAGACTCTTAGCCTAGATTAGCATCTTGTACATAGAATATCAATCTAACTGATTTACTTCCAGAGAAATAAATTTATTTATCTAATTTATGACCAAACTGAGTCTTTTGCAGTATTATAAAATAATTTTCTGGTTCATCACATATCCTTTTTATAAGATTCTTAAACTTTACCCATTAGCTGGATTATTTTATTTTTTACAAGTTTCTAATTTCTTCACCATTTAAGCATATCACATGAGTTTATCTCTATTTTCCTTAGCATCTAACATTATAAGTCTTTTTTTAAAGTTTTTAAAAGACATATAAAGATATTCCTTTGTAATTATAATGTGGAGAATATAGATATTCCCTGGCCTTCATGCAAGGATCAAATTAAGATGGATGGATTGCTGATCCCACTGCTAGAGATAGCAAGAACAGTAAGAATATATTCCCTGCCCTATGTAAAAGATCTCTCAAGTAAATGGAAGGGCGAATGGTAAACAGATAAATCACGATGCATTATACTTATTGCCATGGAAGATGGTGTTGCAAACTTTACTGGCTTCACAGAGTGGGCTATCTAAATTTGAGGATGGGTCAAGCATTTCCAGCCAGTTCTGGTGGTCTAGTGATTAAGATTTGGCACTCTCATCACTGCAGCCTGGGTTTGTTTCCTGGTCAGGGAGCCCTATCACCCATCTGTCATTGGCAGCCGCATGTTGCTGTGATGCTGAAAGCTATGCTACCAGTATTCAAATACCAGTAGGGTGACTCATGGTGAACAGGTTTTCGTGAAACTTCCAGACTAAGGCAGATTAGGAAGAAGGACCTGGCCACTTACTTCTGAAAAATTGGCTCTGAAAACCCTATGAATAGCATTGTTTGATACAGCACCAGAAGGTGACAGGATGTTGCAGAAAGCCTGGGCAGCATTCTGGTCTGCTGTACACAGGGTCACTAGATGTTGAAATTGACTCAGTGGCACTAACAACAAAAAAGTATTTTCAGGTGAAAATTGAGGAAGAGTTATGCCAGTAAAGGATATGCAAGTACAATGGAGGCAAAAGGCTGGAGGTATGAGGAAATGTTGATGCAGTGTGACTGGAAATAAGATAAGATAGTGAAAGATGAGGATAGGACCAGAATGTAATAGGCCTTTCCCTTCATTAAACATACCCTCACTTAAACATCAGCAATATTTTTTTAAGTTTCTTGCATTTGTGTATTTTTGAAAACAGGGCTTGGTTAAAATTAAAAATATGGTATTTTAAGTTCTACATTCCAGTTCAAATAAGATTTTGTGGAATGTCCTGGGAACTTGTAAATATTGTTTTGGTGGTAAAATTATTTGGCAAATTGAGACAACTCATTACCCAACTTGTGAAACACAATCCGTTTCTAACCTGGGTACTTCTTCTAATTATTAGTAAAAATTATTTTTCCCTATCACCTAAAACCTTTAAGTCAAATGCTGCTGTCTGACCTTTGAAGGTGAGATTTTTTCTTGTCCTTGACTCTTTAAGATATCTTTCATATTGGAGACTATTACTGAACTGATTCTTTCCTGAAGTGCTGAACACTTGCCTGGGTTAACCACCAAAATCAAAAAGTGTAAGAATTTTCCTTTGACTTTGCCTGTTGCTTCATTGTTCAAGGTCAACCTTTTTAGAATGGCTTGATATTTACGGATAAGCTTTGAGAAACACATGCACTATACTCTTAAGTCTCAAAACCATCTTGTTAGCATAATCACTATATACTTTCTGATTCATGCAAAACTGTAACAGCAATCATGCTTTATCATTATCAGAAATCACTTCAATTGGAGAATAAATGCTTACAATTGCAGGCTATTTATGATTACTGAATCCCGTTTTGACTGGATGAAATGTGATTATTATGTAATTTCTGTGTGACAGTCCCCCACTCACTTAACTTGTATGATGAGAATTGATGATTTATCAAGTCTTTATATCCTCATGATCTTGTATTTCATATAATATCCATTATTTTATGTTTATCTTGTGGTTTTATCATAATTTAACTTTACTTCCGTGGAAGAGGTCAGCACGATCTCATGCATTAATATAACTTGATGCTGTTCTCTTCGGACTTTATTCATTTTTTGGTACTTGCGTTCCAGAACTCATTCCTCTCTCTGTTCTTTATAGCACAGTGGCTGTGTCCTGATTCACCAATAGTATAAGCTGGGGATTTTATATCTAATGTTAATTTATACAGACATAGGTAAATAGAATTTATTGAATTTGCAAAAACTAATGGGAAGTCTTTATTGGAAACACGTAAGACATAAACCTGATTTCCCCCACTTGATATTTGATTCCTTAGGCGTGAAATAACTTCTGTTGAACAACAGTAATTAAAGATCAGCGATCTGAAAGAGCTAATTACCCAAGTTCAATGTTGATGGTATTCTAAAAGTCTGTTTCATATCAGTCTCAGGGTGTTTATGTTATGGGAGATTTTTTTTCAGCATGAAAAAATATAAGCACTTTCACTGGATAATGTTTATAAAACTCAAATATCATCCACTAATTTCACAGTTGGCAAATGCAATATAAAGCTGGAATTTATTTCAATTATAATTCTTTTCCCACATGTTAAAGCTATTTTAACCTTTAGCAGCGTACAATTATTACAGAATAGATCATTTTTAATGATTCATTATGTATGAGGTCATTTGACAATGCAATTAGCTTTGTGATGAAATTTCTATTCTTTTGATCATTCTGTACCTATAATGAATGAGGAGAGTTTTACATCTAATTTCCTGAAATTAGAAGATTAAAGATAGAAACAGACTCTTGTATTTAAATGAGACTCAAAATGACTAGATTGCATTAGTCCTTTAGATGTGCGCCCTAGAATTGTAGGACTTTGCAGCGTTACTGTTTTCTCTCATTATTCATTTGACAGATCCATTGGTACTGTGCTGTCTGCTTCCATTATAGCCCACATTTTCAAAGTGTGCTTTTGACGGTGATCTGGAGATTAAAGAATAGGTCTTGCAAGTTCTCAGGAATGGCATACATCAGCATATTGTGCACAAAACTAAAAAAGGCGGCAAAAAAATCTAGAATATAATTTCTGAAACCCTGTGCAAATATTGCACTTTGTTGTAAAAACAGTAGTTTGTTGTTTTATTTATATATATATATATATATATATATATAAAATCTTTATTATTGGCCAGATATTTACTATATATTCAGTTAAGTCATACTGTGTTCTTATTTCCAAGCTTTTTGTTGTGTACTAGTTAATCACTGAGACATTATATTTTCCTT
Organism: Equus quagga; assembly: GCF_021613505.1. Taxonomy (NCBI): domain Eukaryota; kingdom Metazoa; phylum Chordata; class Mammalia; order Perissodactyla; family Equidae; genus Equus; species Equus quagga. Next base: position 27,686,275 of record NC_060288.1, on the reverse strand, counting down.
TTAAAATGGATTTCAAACCAAGAACAACTTTTATAGCTGATGAAACTTATATGGGCTTTTATTCTCCATCTAGTAAATACAAAAAGAAATTCAACTGATGTGAAAATAAGATAAAATGAGTTCTGGCTCTATTAAGATTTGGTTAAGGATGAAAACATAGTTGAGGCACATTATCTATGTCTTTGTGATTTAAGATAATACTCTCAAGTTGCTCTCTGTTCTTGGCTTATCGTGAGAAAACATAATTTTATATTGGACTGATTGATGTTTTATCTTAAAAATGTTAAAGCTAGAATTGTTTGTGGATTAAGTTTTTATTGTTGGTTGGCTGAATTTTGCCTGCCCCCCCCAAAAAAAGATGTCCAATGAAACATCTTTAATGGAGTTAATGGTGTTGATTTCAAAGTTATATACGAATAATTTTTACAAACATGCTTGGGAAAACTATTAAATAGGAGTATTATTCTTTTCATAAACACAAACGTGATCTTTCTGTTCTTAAAATATCTTTTAAAGTGAAATTATTATTAGTGTGACTGCTTTTGAATCAATAGGATAAATAAAAAATAAAACTCGTGTAATAAATTGTAGTGAATTCCTCATTAAGAATGATTATAAAAAACTTAGTACAGTGGATAATTTCAAACTCATTCAAATTGTATTTTGAAATATTCGCACTTAGAAATGCTTGACCTTATGTGTAACTTCATCTGCTATTTTGGAATTCTCAATGAAACCACCTTGGGATATTAGCTGATAGCCTTAATTTCCTGTGACTTCATAACTGGACCAGTTCTGTGAGAGATAGATATGGACCCCTGGTTGTTGTTTTTTGGGGTTTTTTGTTCATTTTAATGCTCTTATAAGATACATAGCAAGAGATAAATAGATGGACCAATGCCCAACATATACACACTAAGAGAAGGAGAGACACATTTTTTTGATTGGAGAAAATCAGAAATTATCATGTGTTAAGATGAAAGATAGATAATTTATAACACAATTCATAATAAAATCAGTATTCAAAATGGAAAATTTTCTAGCATTTTCTGTCCTTGGTTTGTGATATAAATCATTTTCTGACATTATTGGTTTGTGATATTAATCATCAAAGCAGTACAATATTGAGGAATGTTCCTAGCAAGGGAATCTCTAGAACATACATAGATCTAATACCTGCTCGCTTGAGATAATCAATAACGATTTTGCTTAGTAGATGAACATATAAATGAACTCTGTAAATTGAGGCCTGACTCCATGTTAAAATAATTCTTAGTAAGATCTGTGTCATTTTACTGTTTTTATGATTGAATATAACTTGGTTTATAAAAGTTTTATGACCTTCCTTCATTTAGCCCCCTGAAACCTGTTTCTTTCTTATATCTATTGAATAGGTACCTCTTTCCTTCTGGAAATTTGCCCATACACAAACACAGTCACACACAGACGCACACACATACAAATGGCAGGGCTGCTCTCGATAGTTCGACTTTTATATTTCAGCCCACTCCTTAACAAATACTATCTTCATAGACCTACCTATCCCTTGTAATCATTAAAATGATCATTTATTCCTCCAAAAGGAAATAGCATTATCTATAGCAAAGCCATTTCTCCAATCAAAACAACAACAAAAAGAATTAGCCCCCAAAATGTAGCATGTAGAAAATAGAATTCAGTGTGTCTATTTTCATTTTCAATTTGTCTGTTAGTTTAATCTTTTGTGGTCTTTCTAGAGGAAGGATTGCTTGAGCCTTTGTCATATACAAGATCAGTCGATATAGAAATAATATATCTACAAATCTGCACTAATCTTATTCTATTTGCTAAGTGATCTCCTTTTGGATCCTTTATCAAATGCATGCAGAAAGAGTTTAATTAGTTGAGATACTACAAATCTCCAGCAAGCATCCCTTTCTGATGAGCTGGAGGAAAGTGCACGTGCTGATTACTATTTAGAGAATGAGGTGTTACTGAATTGACACTTTTAAGAATTCTAGTTAAAGTCTCCAAAATACTATTTTGTGTTATATTATTTGTAAGACAGACTTTTTCTTACAATACATCATAATTATTAAATAAAATGTACTTTTGTGCGTGGAAATCTAAGATAGCTGGTATTTCAAAAAAGATTTTGACAGAAAAGACACACTAAAAAAGGCATTAAAATAGGCCTTTTTGAGAAAGATTAGGAGCCATTAAAGTCTCGATAAAAACTTAAAATCCTTGGGGCTGGCCTAGTGGTGCAGTAGTTAAGTTTGCACACTCTGTTTCATCCACCAGGTGTTTGTGGCTTCGGATCCGGGGTGCAGACCTACACACTGCTCATCAAGCCATGCTGTGGCAGAGTCCCACATATAAAATAGAGGAAGATTGGCACAGATGTTCACTCAAGCAACAATCTTCCTCAAGCAAAAAGAAGAATATTGGCAACAGATGTTAGCTCAGGGCCAATCTTCCTCACAAAAAAACAAACAAAAAACTTATCCACATGATCTTTTACTCAATACTCACACAAAGTTAGCAATACTGTTGTGTTTCAACAACTACTAAGTAAGTGATAGCTCATTTTGAAAAATAACCATTCTAATGATGGTGTAGCCTTCCAGCGAATCAATTTTCCAAAAAGATATGTTTTTGTGATAAACAAGAAATGGTAGCTATTCATGAGCTCCTCATTACCCACTTCCTTATGGCTCTAATGAAATAGATAAATGACTTGAAATTTTTTGTCTGCATATTTTCGAACAACTACCCATTCTTGCTCTTAGCCAGAACACTTTTGAGTACCCTTGAAGCAAGTTACAGGCAAAGCATCACACATCGGCTGAATCCAATGCGCCATGATCATAAAACCACTCACTGGTTGTCTAGTGTGATGTGTTTTCTTAGTTAGCTGGGAAGTTTTCTGTTTTTGTGATACATATTCTCTCCAGCAAGGTCGTAGCCTAGAGAGCACTAGAAGCAGAGAGCACTAGGAGCATGTCTACTTTAATAGAGAGAGCACACAGACTGGATATCAAAACCACAGACAAATCTGTTTGCTTGGAAGGTTAGACGTGGGTTGGCTGTTTAATTAGGAAAGCTGTTAAGAGGAAGTTCTTCAAGTGGAATTCCTGCTCTTACTTGAAATAGCAGAAGTTCTGATAACACATTGATAGCATGCCCTCGGCTACCTCCACTGCTTTGCTCCTGGACACCGGCAGCCCGGACAGTGCGTGAGTGTTCGCCTTGAATATTGGTTTCGGCTTACACTCTCTGTTCCTTCCTCATATTTTGAACATTCTGTTTACCATCATGTCTTCTTGGTGAGAATGGATCCTGTTGGAAATAGGACTTGATGTCATCCAATGAGAAAGCAGCTAGAGATTCCAAAATCCCAATAACAAGGAAAGAGAAAGCGAGAGGAAGGGAGGGAGCTAGCTGACACTGTGCTCACTGTTAAAATAAAGAAGCACATTTTGCCTCATATGGAAAATTATGTCACAGTCAAAAGAGTGCAGCACAAGGCTGGACGAAACAAGGAGAAAGTCTGAAAATAAAGGAGTCACCTTACCCAATGACTTTTCATAGAGGTCTCCTTTTCCTTGCTACTTTTTAGGGAACACCCAGATCTGACGAGGTGCAGAGATGGGGACCATAGTGGGCTAGTGTGGTAGGCTGGTTCACACCAGACTCGGGTTTGAGCAGTGCTGACATTCTTTAGGTCTTTACAACTCATTCAGGCTCTGAGTCCTGGTCCCTTGTGTAAAACCCCTGTGTGGATGTGATGCTGAACTCCTAGGGAATGAAAGCCACTCATTATCCATAATCTGCTGGTAATGAAGAAGAAAAGAAATATATGTGGTTTTGAGGAGGAAGAAATTTCATGTGCTAGAAATTTGTTCATTTGCACATCGGCAAACTGCAAACGTAGACATCAAAATGAAAATGAGTCCTGTGGATTTTTACATGTAAGTGCAAATTAAAGAATCGCTACTAGTTCTGTCATGTATGCGGGTGAAACATAAGGCATTCAGCTCTCTACTACATAAAGGATAAGAAATGTTATATTTTTTCTTCTAACATTAACTTATGCACCATTTCTATTCCAATTTCTTTTACTTTTTCTTTTGTAATAAGCGCATACTTAATTTGGGGACTGATTATGTTCATTATTTTAATTTTTTTTTAGGAAGGTTAGTCCTGAGCTAACATCTACCACCAATCCTCCACTTTTTGCTGAAGAAGATGAGCACTGAGCTCGTGCCCATGTTCGTCTACTCTATATGTGAGACACCACCTCAGCATGGCTTGAGAAGTGGTGTGTAGGTCAGCACCCGGGATCCGAGCCTGTGAACCCCGGGCCACTGAAGTGGAATGTGCAAACTTAACTGCTGTGTCACCAGGCTGGCCCCCATTATTTTTAACGTAACTTTTACAATAAAAATTTTTGAGAGTAGGTGAATTTTTAAAATATCTCAACATTCACTTGTTTTGGCAAAGAACTATCTTCTCTCAGAGATGACAATGCTTTTCTTTTGTTACAAAGCATAGGAGATTCTTGACGCTTTTGCCAGTTAAGGGAGATATTTACTATTTCTGCTAAAACTCTTCTTTAGAAATGAGATAGGTATGAAATCCACACTCTTTATGACTACTTCTAACTGATATTAGATGGAGAAAAAAACATGAGAGAAGAAATATTGCTTTTGTAAAATTTTCATCTTTATAAAGAAGGCTGGGCAAATTCTTCTTTCATTAATTGGTTCCTTTTATAGTCATTCATTCAATTTTGTAATAAATATTTCTTGAGTGCCTACCACATGCAAGCAGTGTTAAACACTGAAAATATAGAAGTGAACTAAGCAGTTCTGTTACATTCTGTTTCAAGACAAAGATGTTAGACTCCTAATTGCAAATGAAGTAATTTTGATTGCTATAATTGTGATAAGAGAGAAGTACAGAGTATTGGGAGAGAATGTAACAGGGAGCCCGAAAAGGCTTCTTCCAGGACTTTTGAACAGAGCACTGAAGGATACACAGGAGTTATCTGAGCACGGTTGGGAAGGGAGGAGGGCAAGGCTCTCCAGGCAGAGGGAACAGCATGTGCAAGACTCTTAGGCTAGGAGGAGCTGGGTCTTCCAAAGAAACGAAAGAAGGGATGTACGGCTAGGAAACAGATCATAGACTGGGAATGGCCTACAGGATGGTGTGGAGCTTTGTAAACCATATCAAGAATTTTTGTCTTTTCTGTTTAGTGTAGAGAAGCCATTGAAGGGTTTTAAACATATCATAAGCAATAAATGTAAAGGTGAAAAATATCTTAGGTTCATAGGGCATAAATTTACGTCTTAAACAGCTGATGCCCTGGAAAGGGGAGGGTTTTCCCCAAGCTCCCAATGCAAGTTAATGTCAAAGGTGGAAATATTTTTCCTAAATTTCTCGTATTTTTTTCAGTAAAGGCTTATAGCTGCGAGTTAAGAGGCCGGGCCTCCTCTCCTGCACAGATAATTTACACTGGGAGGAGGGGTGGAAACAGACAGTGCTATCTGTATGGGAAGACTCGAAATAATTGACAGCAGAGGGTTGGGCCAAAAGCAATGATAACATCAAAGAATGCTTTGTGTTAAAGCTCATACATTTTAGTATTTGAAGTCCATCTGCAAAAGGGACATATATTTTGCCTGCTTCTCATTTCCCCACATCCATCAACCTACCCACTCCCAGATATTATTTAATTTTAATTATCTAATTTATGAGTGACAAAAAAAAAAAACCCGGTAGCTGAGTCATATGATTTTGTGGCTATCATAGTTTAAGAAACATTGAAATCTGGACTTAGAGGCAGTATTTCAGCTTAGCTGATGGTATTGATTCTGAACCTGACTCCACGGATTGATAATATCGCTCTATATATCCTGTATTTGGAGCCACAGCAAAATTACTTAACTTCCATATTCCTCAGTTTATGCATATTTATATTTACAGAGAGAGAGAATGTTTTCAAGAATTAAAATAATTAATAAAGTAAATGAATAAAGTAATTAAAATTACTTAGTGTATTTTCTTCGTAGAGTAAGCCCATAATAAATATTAACCAGTATAGGGGTTATTATTAGAAAAGATAAACTTTAAAGAATTAGCTTTGTAGACAGAGATTAATAGCTATGATTAACCTGGCCCCGTAAACTTTATCAATATTGAATCTCCCTTCTCGCCTGGATGCTGAGGAGGAGACGGAATCCCCTTCCTGTGAATGTGGGAGAAAACTCTTCACTTCAGCCAAGATGATTGGAATCTATTGCAAGTAATTTATATTATGAGATGACTATAAAATGTCCAGACCTCATCCTTACCTTCACCTCACAACACACACATATGCTCACGGACATAAAGCGTTTTACAAAATAAAAATGGCTGATCTTTATTTTAGCTACTACATAATAAAATATCAGCTTGAGTAATAACTGCTGATGTAATACTCAACACAACTGTGGAGGCTGTTGAAAATATTGGAGAATAGAAAGACAAAGATGGTAGCTAGAAATTCTTATATTTCTTGCCAAAGCAAATTTTGATGACTATCATTGTCAAATCAGTTAGACAATCACAAAACCTGCATCCCAAGCCCATCCATCTTCTTGGGTCGTTAGGATCATCCACTTTATCCTTTATGCTGCACTCCTCTCTGCAAAGCAGATGCTCTGGCCATCTTGGACCCATGTGATCCCCGTATTTACAACTACCAAAATTAATGGAGAAGAGCATTTGCCAGAATAACACTCAAAACTTTTGTCCTCATCTTCTATGACTTCTATGATGTCAGTTTCTGAAATTAATCTGCATAATGTAATAGAGAATAGTTTACTTTTACATTGCCTTTACCGTAGAAGTCAAACAACCGTGACCTTAGGCCACAACATCTTATTGCTTCAGCCAAACTTTCCTAATCTTTCCTCAAAAACTCACTTATATCTAACACCTCCAAGTTTCTGCTCCCCCTGTCTTCCAAGTCTAAAATTCGCACCTTGCTTTGCCCTTCTCTCATACAATTCTTCCTATATTTTAGTACTAGATTACTTTCTGCTGAATGGTGTCCCTTCCACCAAGGCCTGAATACTGTCTCTATTTGGGACACTGAATTCTTGAAGAACTGTCTCTTTGCTTTTCTAATTTAAATTACACCACTAAATTAACATATCATGGGTAGGGTGAGTTTCTTCCCTAAAAGTCAAAACTAGTTTCCCAATGAGCCAGGTTTGGGACTTATGCTTCTTTGTATTTATACACATATCCGATAGAGACTTATTTTACTTTGAAGATCATAGATTTAAAGATTACACTTATCTTACCAATATGTAATTAATGATGGGCGGGTCACTTCTGCTCCATTTTTCCCACCTTAAAAATTGTAAACAGTGAAGATTACTCTGAAACCTGGTAAAGCCACAGGGTTGCCTCTTGCTGCGTTGTATCATTCAATACCTGTGTATAACATCCACACACACTAGCAAGAAAGGGAAAAAAAAGTTTTTGGATTTACATATCATTCAGCCATGTGAAGAGAAAACTATTCTTATAAACCCCCCAAAGAGAGTTTTTCACATTTTTCCTATTTAAGGCACATGAAGTCACAAATTCACAAGCAAACACAGAGCTTGTTCTTTGAGAAGAGCATCTCGAGGTTTAGTCTACCAAATCATACTACGTATGCAAATGCTGTTTGAATACAATTTAGCTGCATGCTAAGCAGTACAGAAATCTCAAGGGTCAGAGATTTGAAAATGTTTGCAGCATGAAAATCGTAGAGGCAAATGTTTGATGTACAGATGTGTGTGCTAAAACAGGTCACGGTTAGATGGAGTCATCTATTTTATTCAATCCCTTTTTTGGAATTGTTTACTAAGACTTTTCTGGTATGTGCGATTTTGGTTTCAGTTCCGCAATGAAATCAAAATGGTGTCTCAGAGTCAATATTAACCCAAAATGTAGGATATGTTTACTATGTGGATGGTAGGGGATTTATAGAAATCTCTAGGAACGCTAGAATAAATTGAATCTAAAAAAGTTTTTTCTCTCTCTCTCTTTCTGATTCGGTATGTTTTTGAACTCCAAGGGCCTGTCACCTGTCATCAGTTTCTCTGGAGTTATATTATTTTCCATTCTCTAGTTGAGGAAATTACCTGTTAACTTCCGCATAAATATGTTTTCGGATTATCGTTCAATTCTGACTTGTGATATGTTCTTTCACTTAAGGATTTCGCATTCGTAATATGTAAACACTATATAGCTCAGCAATACACCATCATTGTTAGGCATACATTTTGAAATTTAATATTAAATACTGGAAAAAATAACTAAATAGAATACAATAGACATCTTAAATAAATTCGTTCTAAAAGACAAATAGCCGGAAAGTCAGTAACACTGTGTTGTTGTTCATTACGTATATTCTGAATTTCCAGACTAAAAAAATAAATGATTAAAACAAATATTTATAAATATAAATCAGACTAATCTAGATTTCAACATTAGTCACATATTCATACAATTAGAAAAAAATGTAAATTTTTTCATTATGTGGATGTTGGTTGTCATTCATATATAAAATTATCAATTGGAGTCATTATACTTGTAAGAGTTGCTCATATATGCTGTGAGAAAATGTACAGATTAGAGGAAACTATACCCAAAGACAGCGTATGCATGCTTTATAACTTTATGCATAAAAATGCAAGTAATACTTCTGAGAAATATATGCTGGTTAGTTTATCATTTTAATTGTTTCATATGATTATTTTGTTAAGTTGTTTTATTGACATATAATTTACATGCAGTAAAGTTCACCATTTTTAGTTGTACAGTTCAATGAATTCTAACAAATGCATACAGTCATATAACCACACCACAATCCCACCATATATCAGCCCAAAAAGTCCCCTAGTGTCCTTCTTTTTTTTTTTTTTATGAAGAAGATTTGCCCTGAACTAACATCCATTGCCAATCTTCCTCTTTTTTTTTGCTTGAGGAAGACCAGCCCTGAGCTAACATCTGTGCCAGTCTTCCTCTATGTTGTATGTGGGACACCATCACAGCATGGCTACTAAGTGGAGTGGGTCTGCTCCTGGAATCTGAACCCACAAACCCCTGGGCACTGAAGCAGAGCATGTGAAACTTTAACCACTTGGCCATGGGGCTGGGCCCCCCCAGTGTCCCTTTAAAGTCAATCCGTAGACCCTGACAGCACAGATGTGTTCTCTGTCTCCATCATGTTTCTTCTTTCAAAATTATGTGGTTATTTTTAAATAAATTTCAAATTTTAGGCATAGAGTATATTATTATTTGTATTTATGAATTTTTCTTTCAAAGAGAAAAGCATACCCTCCTAGAAAATTTACTTTATTAATTTTTATATAGTATTGCTTCTCTAGGAACTTAGAAAATGAATAATAAGTATCTTCCCTTCAAATATTTTTCTTTTCCTCCCCACCTGGCAATTGTTAATTTTTTCATGTGTTTTTATTTTGTCCTGGTTTGTTTTACAAAAATGTCTGTTGTCTCATTTCTGCTTTGTCAGCAACTCTTACAATATTTTTAATTTAATCAGTACACAAACTCTTTAACTTATTGACTCAAATCTACTGAAATCTGAACTGGAACTATTTCTGGACATCAGACACATAATGAAAAACAATCCAGGACCCAGAGGACTTAAGGTCATGCATTTTGTAAATTCTGGGGCAAGCAAGTTTACTGATTCTTTACACAGATTTAGGCCAATTTTTAGAGAAGCAGACATCCTCCAAAATCTTTACCAGGCATTTGCAACAATTGTTCCCAATCTTTTGTCATTTGAGTCATTTTTTCACATACTCAAAATATCAGTAGCAGACTTGGATGAATTAATGGACACAAGACAACTTTAAATAAATAGAACAATTTATAACCCGATAACTCCCACAGCATGACAACACACAGTACCTCTGTAAAACTGTCAACGATCGGTGCAGTTTGGTAGCTTTTCAGCTTTGTGTTATTGCCTGAAGAAAAGGTTTGCCTTTATAACCAAGACGTAAAGCTCCTGCTTATTTCTGTAGCCTCCTGATCCATCTTCAGCCTGCTCTTATGCCCTCTTTTTCCTGCTTGCCTCAGTGTTCCAGGATTAGACAAATATTAGAACAATATACTCACCCCTAGCATATATGCTTTTTGCATAATTTTTATGATTTGCCAGTTGTAGCCCAGCTGGTCTGTGGTTAAAACCATTCAAGCTGGCTATGACCAGGATTTAGACAGAGATCTTCAAATACTTTTCAATTACTTAAGGCTCTTGAATACCTACCAACAAACTAAGCCAGCAAAACCTGCTGATTGACATGGAGAACGTTGGTTTAGTTTTCTCAAGATTTATTTATTCATTTAAATTAATTATTAATTGAGCACATGCTAAGCACAGGGATAACAGTGTGAAAGCTCTCATTTAAGCTATATTTCAGTGAGGGAAACATAACAGAAAAAGTAAAATAAAATAATGAGTCAATAAATAAATTAGATCACTCAAGATCGTGATTCACGTTATGAAGAAAATGAAATGTAGCAAGATGAATTGAAAAAGACGTGTCCTCTAAGAAGGTAACATTTTCCTAAAAATCCAGTTATGAAAGATACAGGCAAAAGGGTAAGAAATATCAAAAATCTCAAAGACAGAAAAGTCTTAGTGTGATCGAGGACCAGGAAGTAGACTAGCTTAGACAGTGCTTTGGGTACAAAGGAAAAAAGGGGATTAAGTTACTTTGGAAGGGCAGGAAAAAGGGACATTCTTCAGGACCACTATCGGCCCAAGTAAAGAGCTTGGAATTTACCTTACACACAATGAGAAAGGGGTAAAAGATTTGAAGGGGGAATGAGGTGAAATGCTTTAATTTGCATTTTATAATATCACTCTATATGCTGAATAGGGGATGGATGAGAGAAAGCAAGAGGAAAACTATAGAAATGGTGTCTGGAACTGAAAGCTGGCAGGAAGGCTGAAGAAATGCAGGTATACTCGAAACTTTTTATGCAAGTATAACAAATAGGTGTTGGTAAAGGGTAATATTTAGAGGATGGGGAAAGCAAAGAGTCAAAGCTGTGGATGGTGCTGTCATTTACAGGGATATAAAAACCTGAGGATCAAGTACAAAGACAGAGATCAAGAGCTCCATTTGACCAGGTTAGATGTCAAAGGACCACTAGGCATTTAAATGCAGAAGTTGAGTAAGCATGGTGATGTTCTGGTCTAGGGCTATGAGGGTGATGTGATAGTACACATCGTAAATGCAGATAAGTAATAGACAGGAGAACAAACCTCAGGCCTGAACTCTGAGGCCCTCCAACAGAGGTCCAGTGGAGGAGGAGAAAAAGCAAAAACCAGAGGTGAGATGGAAGAAAAATTAAGACAGAACATCGCTCAAAACCAATTGAGTGTTTCCAGCAGAAGGAGGTAGTGAAAAATGCGGAGTCATATTGAGAGATTGAATAAGATAAAAGTAGGAAAACTCCCATTGGAATTGGCAAAATGGAGTCCCAAATATCATTGCCGTCAGTGGGCAGATGAGGAAGAAAAAGCCATATTTGTGCATGTTGAAGAATGAATTGGTGTGTGTGTGTGTGAGTGGATGGAGAAAGAGATCCTAGACATATTTTCCTCTGAGGATAGTAGAGAAATGTGCAGTAGCCTGTTTAAAGACTGATTGTGTCAGAGCATACTTTTAGGCTGCTCTGCGCAATGATTACATTGGAATCATTCAGTAGAGCCAGGAAGCTCAGTGAGGGGAGAGAGAGAGGAGTAACTGAAGGAGAAAGTTCTAAAAAGGCTAGAAGGGACTTCAATTTGATTTTTATAGGAGTAAAGTAAGATGACATTAATACAACCAATAAAATAATTTTGCTTAAAAATATGTTTCTTAAATAGAAAGAGTGTTTTATTTTAGTGTAGATGAAAGCCCAAAGGTCTTTTTTTATTGAAGTATAATTAACACACAATATTGTATTAGCTTCAGGTGTAAAACATAGTGATTTGATATTTTTATACTTTACAAAATAATCAACATGATATGTCTAGTTACCATCTGTCATCATATAGAGTTATTACAATGTTATTGACCATATACCCTAGGCCGTATATTACAGCCCCGCGACTTATTTATTTTTTGACTGGAAGCGTGTACCTCTTCATCCCCTTCACCTATTTCACCCATCCACTTCTTTCCTCCCCTTTGGCAACCACCGGTTTGTTCTCTGTATCTAGGAGTCTGTTTCTGTTTTGTTTTGTTTGTTCATTTATTTCATTTCTTAGATTCCACACATAAGTGAAATCATACAGTATTTGTCTTTCTCTATCTGACTGACTTAGCATAACGCCCTCTAGGTGCATCCGGGATGACGCAAATAAATGGAAAGATACACTGTGCTCATCCATTGGAAGAATTAATCTTGTTAAAAAGTCCATGCTACCCAAAGCAATCTACATATTCAAGGCAATTCTTATCAAAATACCAATGGCGTTTTTCACAGAACTAGAACAAATAATTCTAAAATTTGTGTGGAACCACGAAAGACCCTGAACAGCCAAAGCAATCCTGAGAAAGAAGAACAAGTTGGAGGTTTCACACTCCCTGATTTCAAGCTACACTACAAAGCTGTAGTAATCAAAACTGTATGGTACTGGCAGAAAAATAGACACATGGATCAGTGGAAGAGAACATAGAGCCCAGAAATAAACCCACACTTATACAGTCAATTAACATATGACAAAGGAGGTGAGAATATAATGGGGGGCTGGCTGAGTTCCCAAGTGGTTAAGTTCACGAGCTCCACTTAGGCGGCCCAGGATTTCACCCGTTCAGATCCTGGGCTGGGACATAACACCTCAAGTCCTGCTGAGGCAGCATCCCACATAGCACAACCATAAGGACCTGCAACTCGACTATACAACTATGTACTAGGGGGCCTTAGGGAGAAGAAGGGGGAAAAAAGAATATATAATGGAGGAAAGACAGTCTCTTAAAGAAATGCTGTTGGAAAAATCGAACAGCTACATGCAAAAAAATGAAACTGGACCACTTTCTCACACCATTTACAAAAAATAAACTCAAAATGAATTAAAGACTTAAATATAAGACCTGAAACCATGAAACTCCTAGAAGAAAACCTAGGCGGTAAACTCTTAGACGGCAGTCTTAACAATAATTTTTTGGATATTTCTCCTAAGGCAAGGGCAACAAAAGCAAAAATAAACAAATGGGACTACATCAAACTAAAAAATTCATGCACAGTAAACAAAGCCATCAACAAAACTAAAGGGCAACCTACTTAATGGAAGAAGGTACTTGCAAATCATATATCTGATAAGAGGTTAACTCGTACATATATATATAAAGAACTCATACAACTCAATATCAAAAAATAAACAATTCAATTAAAAAATGGTTGGAGAACCTGAATAGACATTTTTCCAAAGAAGACATACAGATTGCCAAGAAGTACATGAAAAGATGTTCAACGTCACTAATCATTAGGGAAATGTGAATCAAAACTACAATGACATAACAGGACACCTGCCAGAACGGCTATTTTCGAGAAGACAAGAAATAACAAGTGTTGGTGAGGATGTGGAGAAAAGGGAACCCCTGTGCATCATTAGTGGGAATGTAAATTGGTGCCGCCACTATGGAAAACAGTATGGAGTTTCCTCAAAAAATTAAAAATAGAACTTCCATACAATCCAGGAATTCCACTTCTGGGTATATATTTGAAGAATATGTAAACACTAATTTGAAAAGATATTTGCACCTCTATGTTCATCTCAGCATTATTTATAATAGCTGAGACGTGGAAGCAACCTAAGTGTCCACTAGTAGATGAGCGGATAAAGAAGATGTGGCATGTATGTACAATGGAACATTACTCAGTTATAAAAAAGAATCAAGTCTTGCCATTGGCGACAATGGAAAGCTCAAAGGTTTTGAAAGAAGCTGTGCGGATTTCAATTCTGAGTCCACCACCGATGTGCTGTGTGCACTTGGTCTTTCCCTAAACTCTGTTTTATAGATTAGTGACAATACATGTAAATTAAGTGATGTATAATAGATACTGAGCAAATTGAAGGTATCCTCCAGTTAGTATTGGATTTGTAATTACATAGTAATATTTCCTGAGTTTAATACCTCTGTTCACACATTTTCTTAGCTAATTTGCCTTGGTCATTTAGAAACATTAATAGAACCTTCAAAAAAAACTACTAAATTCATAGATAGAATGATTTATGTAGCGTGTTTTAGTTTCTCTGAGTGAAGCAAAGACTTGAATTGCCCTGTCATCAAGTGAGATCTTAGGTGGTGCCATCTATCAAGTTAGTTACGTGACAGCTTATAATATGCCACAAGGTCCCATATTCCATGTGCCTAAAAATTTATGAACATATCAGTTAGCGCCATGAAAAATCAGCAAAAGCCACAGCATTTTGATTAAGCACTCCTTTCATACAGGCCCTGCTCTATGAAGCAAGGAAATAGACAAATGGTACATGGCCACTTTTAGAGTTAGGCAACTCTTTATATCTAAATAATTTTTGATATTCCCTCTAATAACTTTTTGGGATACTTAAAAGCATTGTCTTACCAGTAGACTCTTTTCCAAGGCACGTTTATGATATAATACTTAGAGATGTAACGTTATAATAATCTACATTCTGCTCAACACTTGATTATCCCTTTCTAATCACCTCTAATTGTTCAATCTTTTACTTGTTGCTAATTACATTTATATATATTTATATCTGTTGCTACTCTGTTTGCATCCCTATGTTTTTATTCCTATTTTGTCTGAAAAAAAAAAAAGTTTGCTCCCTTGTTCCAATTAAATATTACTTGAACAAACTTGACTTGTCTGTTAAACAGGAAAAATAGGGTACTGATAGTTTCAAAATATGGCAGATTATATGAAGAAGCTGACCTAGGACTTCTCAGCTTATCCAAGTACATTCTTAAGACGTGATTTCTGGTTACATGATGTCAATTTCTAGACTGTTAGAGACAATCATGTTTTTATGAACAATTGCTAAAACTTTCTCTCTTGTCTATCTACCTATCTACCTATCATCTGTCACATCTCTCTTGAATGAATGAAATTTCCCACATCCACGTCACTGTGGTTGTTCATTTACGAACTCAGAGCTGGAAGGTAATTTAGAGACCATGAAATTATCTCCCTTCATTTAAAAGGGGGAAGCTGATGGTCAAGGCAGCAAAAGTGGCCAGTGGCAATCCCAGGAGTCCTAATTTCCAGACTCCTGGTTAAAGTACTCTTTATCTAACATAACTGTCTTATTATTTTTTATTATTTTTGTTTTTTTGCTGAAGATTGGCCCTCAGCTAACATCTGTTGCCAATCTTCTTCTTTTTTTTTTTTAAGGAAGTTTAGCCCTGAGCTAACTACTGCCAATCCTCCTCTTTTTGCTGAGGAAGACTGGCCCTGAGCTAACATCTATACCCAACTTCCTCTACTTTATACGTGGGATGTCTACCACAGCATGGCATTTGCCAAGCGGTGCCATGTCCGCACCTGGGATCTGAACTGGCGAACCCCGGGCCACCGAGAAGCAGGATGTGCACACTTAACCACTGTGCCACCAGGCGGCCCAAACCAATCTTCCTCTTTTTGCTTGAGGAAGACCGTCACTGAGCTTACATCTGCACCAACCTTCCTCTCTTTTGCATATGGGACGTCGCCACAGCATGGCTTCATGAGTGATATGTAGGTCCATGCCCAGGATCTGAACCTGCGAACTCTGGGCTGCAAAAGCAAAGTGAACTTAACCACTTCACCACTGGGCCAGCCCCCATAACTGACTTTTAAATGCTTATGAGTTACTCTAACAAAACAAAAAGGATCTTTCTACTAAGTTTTACGTTAATTAACAAATAAATGGAAATTTGGACTTCTTTTAGCCGTGTGTCTAAGATCACCATCAATCTTCATCTTGATCACAAAAAATAGTTGCTGTCATTGAATCACATATTATAGTAAGACAAAGGATACCTTTGCTCTTTGTATAGGTACACAGAAAACTTGACATGTGACTGATGAAGCTATTATGTAAATTTGTCTTTTTTTTTTTTTTTTTGAGGAAGATTGGCCGTGAGCTAACATCCGAGCCCATCTTCCTCTATTTTATATATGGGATGCCTGCCACAGCACGGCTTGATGGGTGGTGCTGAGTCTACGCCCGGGAGCTGAACTGGTGAACCCCTGAGCGCCAAAGTGGAGCATGCAAACCTAACAGCTCTTCCACCAGGCTGGCCATGAAAATGAAGTCTTTTACCGCCATGTGATCCTAAGAATTCTTAATAAAACAGAAATTGTTAATAATATATTTCTTTATGATTACGTTTCAGTTATTCTTTGGTAAGCAGGCACTCAAAATAAATGACAGAAAACCAATTAACTGTGGGAAAGTAGCTAAATATCTGTTAATATATACTCTAAAAAAAAAGGATGAAGAGATAAAAATCTAAATCATAGCCTGACATATATAACTTGTATTCTCCATTAGGTAAGTAAAGAATTGCCCATAGCAGATGTCATATAAAGATAAAATTATAACTTATAAATACAATTCCTCTTTTATAAAATTAATGGACTGGTACATCAAAACCAGTAAAGTAATTGTTAAATAGGCAAGTTTAGATGATTTCAAATTAATCTGTAATTCATTAAAACCATTTTTGCATTGCACATCATTTTACATGGCACCTAATCTGAAAATTCAGATGGTCGTATTATTTTCATTAAAATAACTGAGTTCTACAATAAGCAGTCAGAGAAAAATACATGCATTTGTCATACATACATTACAGAAAAAGAGAGAGGAGCTAGAGGAAATAAAAATAATAATTCCAAATGAGGAATACATTCCTGTACATGTGATCGAACAGTCAAATATTTCTAGCCTGAAAACTGAAATTTTTTCTCTCTTCTATCCAAATAAAAAGCTCACTGAGGGGCTGGCCCAGTGGCATAGGGGTTAAGTTCATGTGTCCACTTCGGCAGCCTGGGGTTTGCAGGTTCAGATCCAAGACACAGACCTACATACCACTCATCAAGCCGTGCTGTGACGGCGTGCCATATACAAAGTAGATGAAGATTGGAAAAGATGTTAGCTCAAGGATCATCTTTCTCAAGCAAAAAGGGGAAGATTGGCAACAAATATTAGCCCAGGGTCAATCTTCCTCATCAAAAACATAAAAGCTCATTGAATCCTGTCCACAATCACTTCCAGAAGTTGTTCTGTTGTACATTGCTCTCTTGTGTTCATCATCCTCAATGACAAGGACAGTTTCTAGATCAAAAGCATTAGAAATAGCCAGGAGATTGCCTTAGTTTGGTGAATATAATTATTTTATCTCATGCAAGCTGAACTCTGGACAGTGAACATGACTGTTGGATATATGGAGATATTCTGTTTCCGCTATTAAATCTGTATCTGGGTACAGAGTGTACATGAATTTGTCTACAATTGCTTAAATAGAGCCAGCTTGGATAAGGAGAGAATTTTAAGCAAGCTACATATTTCTGGGGAAAAAAGATATTTACCAATAGGAAGGACTGACTACCCTCTCAGGTTATTCAAAATAACTAGGTAGAAAGATATCAGGGGAGTCAAGCTTATTCGACAGGATGAGGGTTAGCCAAAGTTTCTAAGTGATGGCTCGTCTTCACAAAGTCCATCTTGCATCTCCTGAGAACTAAAGCTCTGACCATCTCTACTCTGTGTTGATAAAGCTGATAACGAGGCCCTGGTGATTTGGGCCACATAGAGCTATACTGCTCAGCTCCATCTTAATCTCCCAGCTTGCAATGTAGATGCCGAGTCAATAGTATCTCATTAATTTGTTACAGAGCATTTGAATTATACTGTCTCTATCTTTATGTAGGGAATGTATTAACATATGAAGAGGAACAGGGTGTGCTCTTCTAGCAAAGAACTGTTTTGCAGAGGAATATTTTTTTATTCATGATATTCTTCAGCAGTCTTTTATTTTTCTATGTGTATATGCAAATTAATGCAGAGCATACTATTTTTTATAATGTTATTTATTGTCTTTAATACTTCCTAAAGTCGAAACAATGATTAGGTTATTTTTTTAATTGATATTGTATTAGTTTTCAACTGTGGCTATAACATTTTTCACAAATGCAGCTACTTAGAGCAACACAAATTTATCATCTTACTGGTTTGGAGGTTAGAAGTCTGAAATGAGTCTCACTGGGCTAAAATCAATTTGTCTGTTCCTTCTAGAGACTATGGGGGCGATCCATCTGCTTATCATTTCCAGCTTCGAGAGGCTACCCAGTTTCTGGGCACCTGGCCCCTTTCTGTCTCAAAACCAGAAACGGCTGGTCAAGTTTTTCTCACATTACCTCTCTCTGACACTGCTTCTTCTGCCTCCCTCTTCCGCTTTTAAGAACTCTTGTGATTGCGTTGGTCCCACTCAGATAATCCAGAATAATCTCTGATAAGATGATTATCCACCTTTGTTCCATTTGCAAACTCAGTGCAATGTGACATATTCACAGATTCTGGGGACTGGGGTGGAGACATCTTTGAGACCATTATTCTGCCTACCAGGGATGTCTTGTTTGCGGGTATCTGTGAAGAATGCAAGGACATAAACCCTATCATGGTGGTGTATATGACAGAGGCGTTTGTGTTTCTCACATAGCAGTAGGTCTGGAGATGGGAAATCTAGTGTGCATTCCACATCGTTACCAACCTCCCGGGCACCTCTTTCTCCATGCTCCACTGATGAAGTGTGCGACTTTCACCTCTATCCAACATGTCTGCATTCTTGGCAGGAAGAAAAGACAAGAGGAAAGGACGAAGAGAAATATCTTTTAAAAATATCTCCTAGAAACTCTACCGAGTGCCTCGTGCTTACGCTTGGTGGACCGCAGCCAGGTCACGTGTACACTTGCTGTAAAGCAGCCAGGAGGGATGACTGCTTTCATGCAGGCACATTGTCACCCAGAGCAAAGATCAGCACTCTATTAGTGAGAAAGTCAGACAGAAAGGATGTTGAATAGGCAGTTAGGAGTATTTGCTTCTTTGCTTATAGACACATGACAGAAAATCTCATTGAGGGCCTTGGGAAAACACGTTGTCTATAATATAGCATGCCTCTAAAATAGCTTCAGCTACAGGACAAACACCAAGAAGGTCTTTTGTTTTCCTACTTTGTGTACTAAGTGTATTAAATGCAAAGGGGTTTTTTTTTTTTTTCAAGCAGTAAATTATTCTCTAAACATGTGCTCCATATCTTCTGCTCCAATGATTCCCAAAATAATCGTGTGCATGAAAATCACTTGGGAACTTAATTGAAATTTTAGATTCCCAGTTTCCACCAAAGATTCTGATTCCAAAGTTCTCAGAGCGGTTCATTTGACGAGCTCCCCAGGCATTTCTGATGCAGGTGGTCTGCAAACTCCGCTTTGATACAGTGGGAAAAAAAAATCCCCAGTGAGCACACCTGCGCTCAAATTAACACGTATTTATTGAGAACCTGCTGGAGAATCTGTAAGAGACATCACGAGGGCTATAAAGAAACAAAGACTTGGGGCCCGCCGGGTGGCACAGCACTTAAGTTTGCACGGCGTTAAGGTGGCCCAGTGTTCGCTGGTTTGGATCCTGGGTGCAGACATGTCACTGCTTGGCAAGCCATGCTGTGGTAGGTGTCCCACATATAAAGTAGAGGAAGATGGGCATGGATGTTAGCTCAGGACCAGTCGTCCTCAGCAAAAAAGAAGAGGATTGGCGGCAGATGTTAGCTCAGGGCTAATCTTCCAAAAAAAAAAACAAAAAACAAAAGACTTGATCCCTGTTCTTAAGGAACTTCCAGCTTCCAGGGAGGCACTGTGTAGATCCATTTCCAACTGCTATAATTTGAGAAAAACTATGAGAAGAAGAGCAAACAACAGCGTGAGCTCATTTTTCTTCATAACATCTATCATCATTACTTATTTATTTATCATCAATATTTATTTGTGTGGTTATCTGATTCATTACAGTCTTTACCACTAGAATACAAGCACCATGAGAGCAGGTAACATGTTTTCTCCCCATTGCATTTCCTGTAAGTAGCAAAGAGCTTAACTCTTCGCAGGAATACAGTAAGAGGCAATAAATATGTGTCAAATGGAAATTGTGCTGTGCTTGCTCAGGATAAAGTTGAAACGAATTAATTGTGAATACCAAATAGATGTACATAAAGAAGGCAATCGTTCGACTGGACCTGGAAGGGCTCAAGAAGCAGAAATGGAGAAAAGAGATTTCCACATTCAGAGAGCAATATGATCAAGAGTGTGGATAAATGAAGGCACAGGATCAATGATAAAATGGAATGAAGTTTTTTCAGTTATGGTTCAAAAGAAGAGTTTCCTTACTGCTTCTTTCTTTCTTTTGGTGAGGAGGATTGGCCCTGAGCTAACATCTGTGCCAATCTTCCTCTATTTTATATGTGGGATGTTGTCACAGCATGCCTTGAGCAGTGTGCAGGTCTGTGCCTGGGATCTGAATCCACGAACTCCAAACTGCTGGAACAGAGGGTGAGAACTTAACCACTACACCACCCGGCTAGCCCCTCATTTTGTTTTAAAAACAAAAGCAAGTGTGACATATGACAGTTTAGAGGTAATATTTGGTTCTAACCATTATTTCCTTGAATATAATGGTAAAAATGTCTATATTTTTACAGTCCTTATACAGCTTCAAAGAAGTTTATTCTGGTAGTTCATTTCTCTCTATAAAATATCTTGCAAACTCAGTGGACTAAATACTACAACGTCTGTTTTATATCCATTATAGCTGTTGTTAAAATATTATCACTAAAGCTGGTAAAATACATATACACACACACAACCTAAAAACCCAGACTTTGAAAATGGAAGAGTCACTCTGGTGGAGCCCTGGTTACGAATTCGAGAACAGCCACTCCTTCCTTCTACGTTTTTGAAACATACTGTTAATACAATATTTATTAATAATTTCTTGAGGGTCTTCTTGGATAGTAAGTAGTATGCAGTTATAAAATGCCTGGAATCCTTGACTAAACTTTTTTTATGTTAATGTAAGTCAAAAATCAGCTTAATATAATGTGTTTTCATGTTCTCATTAAAAAGTAGAAGTTATAAAGCAACAATATAAAAACTGTGTCTTTGATAACAAAAAATATATATCTTTTAATTACCACTTTCATTTTTTGTTTTCTCTCCTATCTCTTCTTTAACACAAAAGACACACTGAAAAATTAGAGTCAGCTTAAAGGATGGTGCAAATGAGAAAAGGAAAAAGTTCTATGATCTAATAATGAAAATTAAGAATATTTAATGTGTATGGCTAAGAAATATGATGACAAATGGGGACTTTGATAACTATATATAAATACTTGTGATGGTATGTTATAAAAGAGAAGGAAGATTTATGTAAGCTGGCTAAGGTCTTAGAACAAGGAATAATGATCTGAAGTTTTAAAAAGATAAAAATTTAAGTATAATGAAAAATGTTACTGTCATTGAGAACAATTAGAAAGAAGAATATTCTTCCCTGTAGACATGGGCACTAGAAATGATCAAAACCAGATGAGACAAAATCTTTGGGGACCTAATAGATAGAAAAGCCACTTTATACTGTCCTATTTCCTGGTCTGAGTAGGACTTTCTTCTATTACATATCCTTAATCACTTGAAAAAGAAATTAATGATCCATGAAATGGAAATTCTTATTTCAATAGGTGGGTTATTCCACAGACTTTGAAAAGATCTGTGGTTGAGGCCAAAACTCCCATTACCTCCCTAGGTCCTATATTTCTAAGTCAATTGCTATTTCCTACCAAAATATCCTGTACTCTATTTTCTTTTACGTGAATGATTGATGAAGGACTACTTTATAAAAGCAGCAAGTGTTAAAGTTTCCTTTATTTCACTTTACAGGATTTCTTATCTATCTATATATCTATTTATTTCCCCACCCATCTGCCTATCCCTGTTTCTCACTAAATATTTCCAATCTTCCCCAGGTTGAATAAGATCATGCTATGATGTGTCATGGAACATAGGTACACGTTCACAATGCTTTCTTTCAAATTGCTTAGTTTAAGATCTCCATAGAATATTATCATGACTAATATGTTTAGTGGCTCAGATCAAATAACTACCAGATTTTCTGAGTTGATTAATATATGCAAACACACGTACCCACGTGAGTGTATGATTCTATGTATCTTTTATTTATCTTATATAATTTCTTTTACCTTCATCTTTTTCTACAATATAGTACTGTCTATGGTGATCTGAGAGCCAAAAAGTAATATATATTCTCAGTGCCTTCAGTGTTTTAAAAATATTAATTTCATAATGGGGTGTAGGTTGAAATAATGAACTCAAGGCTAAGAATTCAGCTTCTTGTAATAATCCAGTGTAAGTGAATGAGAAAAGTCAGAATAGGAGCGTTAGGAATGAAACAGTGAAAACAGGAGAATTTGAGCTTTATTTCAAAGGAAGCACCCATAGAATCATGGGATTGATTATCTTTAGGAGACTTGCAAAAAAAAAAAAAAAAGAGTCAAAGAGAGCCTCAAGTCCTAGACTTGTTAACTGGTTAGAATAACTAAAATGGTGTTGGGCTGGGAAATTGAGTGGGGAGATGAATATATGGATATTTGCTTTTATTGTATATAAGGTGAATTAGTTGGATATGGCCATTCATAATTTGTTTTAAACATTTATTTAGATTTTGCCACTGTTTAAGCAAAATTTTAAATTATTAAAGTAAATCTCAACATTTCTCCATGTCCTAATTAGTGGTGGGCACAAAGCTAACCATTTCATATTCTTTCGGTTTGTATCAAAGAACCACATCTATTCATATATGTGTGTGTATTCATATATATATATACACACACACATATATATAGTACATATATAGTGTATATATATGTCTATACAAATAAAATGTGGTTCTTTTATATATATGATGATATGTATCTTTTATATATCTTTTATATGACATATATCTTTATACACATCTTTATAGAAAGATTATGGAAGTGCTACCACACTAAAGTAGATCTTAGAATTGCTGCTCCTAAAATTCTGTTGTTCTCACCAGACTGCTGGTTCCTGTTGGTCTTTAAAGAAGCCTTAATCTTTCCTTCAATTTTAGAAATTTCAGAGTTTAAATTACTTTAGAAATTCTTGGTTCAAACAGCCATTGCAGACTCTAGTAGTCGAGGAAATACATGGTTTCATTCTGTTTTAGCACTCAGAGGATTCCATTCCAAATCTTTGTTTATTTGTGGGCTTCACCATTGGAATACTCCGATTCCCTTTAGGCATTGCGTCTTTAGTCTTTACTTGGGCACCCTTCTCCTCTTGGCATGCCTCTGCTCAGCCTCAGCTCCCGGGGAGAGATCCTTGTGGTGTCTTAGAAACTTTTAACCATCTTCCTCTTATCCTTCTTCTCTCTTTCTCTAATTAAAACCAAAAGAAAAAAAAAAAAAAACAGGAAGGAAAAGCAATAGAAATTTATCTCTTCCATAGTAAATGTAAGCTTGGCCAAACTATAATTGCTCTCTGCCCTTACAAGTTCCAAAGTTGACCTACATTATTATCATAATTGGTAGTTACGTTACTATCATTTTTATTTTATTCAAAAGACCATCTTGATGTGACAGCCCTTTGTTCTATTAATTTTTTAACCTTACACTAATTTTGGTATAATCCTAACCTTTCAGATACATCAATTTCTTTTTTCTTTAAACATTTTAAATAATTTACATATTTATTTTTTTCTCAGCCCAAAGCCACAGTCCATAGTTGTATATCCTGGTTGTAAGTCCTTCTAGTTCTTCTATGTGGGACGCCACCACAGCATGGTTTGATGATCGGTGTGTAGGTCCACACCCAGAATCCAAACCCACAAATCTCAGGCCGCTGAAGCAGAGCACGTAAACTTAACCATTTCGCCACAGGGCCAACCCCCTAACTTACATATTTTTAACAGTTAGACCTAAACCTAAACCTAACATTATGCAGCACATTAATGAGCAAAGTCATAGTTGACGTTTAATTCCAAACTATAAATTGAAATGATCGCAAATGTACTTTAAGGCATCATGTCTGATGAGTAATTTAACACAGGGTGTATGAAAGTTGTCATAAGTTTTGACTTTGAATATTGTTAATCTGTGATTATATCCTTCAAAGCACAGATACATTAATTTGTATTTAATAAGCTGAATATGCCATAAACTTTTCAATATTTCGTAAAATATTTAACAGTCTATGCTAAATAAGAAGATTTGTATACACACCTACACAGACCGAAGCAGATCTCTGTGTATTAATGCAGTTAATGACTGGTGGTTTCAACTCCAAAGCATTGCTCCATATCTACTTAGCTTCATCCTTAGTTAAGGAAGAAAAGTGCTGTCGTTCAAAGGGTTATCTTAATAAATGTTGGAAAGTTCGACAGAGGCTAAACTCACGAACATTTTGTGATAAACATTTTTATGAAAAGAATGTATTAAGAAATTACAGATTCATATCAGATTCTGATAAAAGAGAAACAAATGTCAGTCCCCCAATATGTTTAATAAGAAAACACAAATGTTATCTGTCCAACAGTCATTGGTGAGATTTGTTTGTTTGTTTTGCTTAAAAGAAGAAGATCCCACAATTCTTGCGATAGCAGCTGTTACTTAGGATTTCAAGTATTATTTCCTTTGTTAGATATTATAATATTTTTTGTTTGCTCTTGAAGAAATTCTGAAAATAACTTTTAAGCTCAAAGGTAATTTGTGAGAATCCATTATCTTTTTTCTCTTTTCATTAGACATTTGATTTGAAGAAGACGTATTAATAGGATGATAGCTTCCTATAGCCTCTCTCAAGGAGACCTTCTTGGGAGTGAAAGGATTGAAGAAAACAGACATAGATATACTCTTCCATTGTATGGAGAGGCAAAGCAAAAGAAGTTAGAGAAAATTTCATGTGTGTTCTGAAAAAACATTGCTTACATATTTTTAAATCTCTGGGAACCATAAATAGAAAACTAAAGATAATTATAAAACAGTTTTAGATAATGAAAATAATTATGTAAGTTGTCTGATACCACATAAGGAAGTGGTAACAATAAGGACTGGAGAGCAATATGCCTGGATTCAAAGCTTTCTCCGACACTTTTAATCAGGGTGAACTTGTGCAAGTTATATGTAAAAAAATTCAGTTTCTGCCTTTGCAATATTGTGCCTATTTTTTGTAACTGTCACACATTTCAGTCAACAGATTAGATATTCAAAAAATATGTTTCTCAGGGCTGGCCCAGTGGTGTAGTGGTTAAGTTCATGCGCTCCACTTAGGTAGTATGGGGTTTGCCAGTTTGGATCCCAGGCGCGGACCTACACACCACTTATCAAGCCATGCTTTGGCAGGCATCCCACATATAAAGTAGAGGAAGATGGGCATGGATGTTAGCTCAGGGCCAATCTTCCTCAGCAAAAAGAGGAAGATTGGTGGTGGATGTTAGCTCAGGGCTTATCTTCCTCAAAAAAAGAAAAAGTGTTTCTCTATTCTTCTATAACAGTTACTTTCTAATGTAACCTCTCAATACTCTGGATATTAGAGGCTTCACATCAGAAAAATCAGAGATTCACACCACATCTATTTTGCCAGGATTACATCTAAATTCTTGAGGGCATGGGGCCAGCCAGGTGTAGGCCAGGAGTTCAGAGCTGGACCTTGGTGTGGCTCCTTTGCAGGGCATAGAGGCAGAGGTGGAGAGAATTCCCAGGAGCTACAGTAAAACTGTCTCTGAAGACTCCCACCGTCAGAAGTTAAGTAGGAGCTCAGAAATCTTTTCTTGTTTTTTTTTTTAAGATTTTGTTTTTCCTTTTTTTCCCCAAAGCACCCACCCCTGTACATAGGTGTGTATTTTTAATTGTGGGTCCTTGCAGTTACAGCATGTGGGACCCCGCCTCAGCATGGCCTGATGTGCGATGCCCTGTCCACACCCAGGATTAGAACCCGAGAAACCCTGCGCCGCTGAAGAGGAGCGTGTGAACGTAACCACTTGGCTACCATGGGGCCAGCCCCAGAAATCGTTTGTCTTAGCAAGACTCTTTCCTTCCAGCAATATTCATAGCTGCCTCGGGGTCTTTAGAACTAAACTCACGTTACCGTTGATCTCCGTGTTTTAGATTGGGTTCGCTAAAAACAGACTCTGAGGTGGTGAGTTGAGTGCAGAAAGAAAATTGTCCTGGGGTGCTCTCAGGAGACAGAAGTGTGAGGAAGTGCAAAAGGCAGGTGGGCAGAGGGAGAAGCTGAGCTGCAATATGATAGCAACTGATTCTCCGGGCAACTCTGCAGCTGGGATGGACGTTCAGAGTTGGCCCAAATTGGCACTGTGATGCTGAGCCTTGCCCAGGCCACTCACAGGCCACAGGCTGCCCTGTGGTATGGGGTGTAACACTGGGAGAGGCAGTTCTCTGCAGCTGGGGGCTCCGCCCAGTGAGGGACACAGCTGTGCGTCATCGGAGGTTGACGTTCCTAGCAGCTGAGGGGAGGGTGCGTTGGCTCTGATGAGATTTAGGTATTGCTCCACAGAATATACAACAGTATCCTCCTTGATCCACTCAGATCCGTTTGATTCTTGCAGTTTTTTGTCCCACCCAGGAAGAGCTTCTCCAGGATTCTGGTTGTTCTTCTCGCTAGAAAATTTATAAGAAAAGGGTGAATGCAGAAATTTTGTTTATTTGATCACGGCTATAACCTCACCATCTAGAATGGTGCCTGCAACATGGTAAGTATTCAATGTGTATTTGTCAAGTGAATGAGTGAATCCACAGGAGGGTCTGCTGAGCTGTCCCCGTGTCCATTATCTCTTCGATGATCAGTTCACGAAGGTCAGTGCACCAACCTCTTTCTCTCAACTGCAGGAGCCCCAGGTCTCTTGGCTATTCTGGAATCATACTCCTGTTCCTAAACCCCTCTGGGAGTGACTCAGAACTGTCCTCTGGATGAATCTGGGCTGTCTTCTGCACCTGCTTCATGCCGCTGATGGGGATCTCTGGGAGCCTGTCAGATTTGTGGCTTCTCTCCAGGTTGGGGTTTGCTCTGCCCTGCTTCTTCCAGGCCTGTGTTCTGTCTGCTTTCCCTGGGCCTCTGACTCCTGCTCGTGGGCCCTGTATCAAGTCTGGGCTTTAGTCTTTATAGAGTCTAGGGTAGAGACTTAGCAGTCCAAAAGCCTAAACTTTCGAATTTGAAGTGCTTTTTTCCTTCCTCTTTCATCTCTCCCTTGGTTGAGGCAATACACACCACTGAATAAATGGGTGAAAGGTGACAGGGTATAAAGAGATGCAAAAAGAGGAGGGACAGCATGATATCTCAAAATGCTTTCCCACTGTGCTCTTTACTGAGTTGTTTTTAGATTTAAATGACATAATATATTTAAGGTGCTGGTTTTCTACTGGTAGTAGCAGTATTCAATTTCTTGTTTAAAATATGAAACCACATGAAAAAATAATGACAGTATAATAGCTTTTCCCCTTGTGGTTGGATATGTGTTAAGTTAAAACCAGACTTCTGACAGCCAAAAAGAAGCCATTCGTAACAATAGAAGGCATGAAGTAGTTTTATAAAGACACTGTACATTTAAATTAAAGTCAGTAATACAGTCTGAAAACTTTCTGGAGTAAAAACCTCAAAATTCCACTAGTAAATTCAAGATTTAAGACAGAAGCACTTTTAGATGCTCACTAAATACCTAAGAAAGCAAAAAATTCTATAAACACATGAGAAATCTATGTAGATGTCAATTGATTTAATCAATATGCTAGTGATGTACATTTTCTGATAATTCATCTCTGAATGGCTACGCATGAAGTTTTTTGCTGGGATTGCGATAAATTAGATGTTACAATATGAAAAATTAGACAAATCACTTTATATGTCATTATTAATTGGGTGTTTCTCCAGCAGTCAAGCCAGGCTCATTTGTTGGAATGGAATACCACAGCTTAATGTATCTAATAATGTCTTCTAAAGGATGAAATTACTCACGAGGGAGAGCCTGAAGAATAAGATCAATGAACTTATATTAGTGTAAATTATCACTGATAAATGAATGCAACATTGGGGATTGAAATTAACTGAGAATTTAAACTTACTGCCAGTTTTGCAAGTTTAAATAGGATAAGCATGCCAAGTATTGAAAATATAAATTATAATAATATCATACTTATACCTGATAAATTCCTGACAAATATGTTTAAAATTAGAAACATTGGAATTAAGAAATATATATGTATATATTTAACACATAGAAAAGAAATATTAATTTAAAATAACTTTGATTAGGGAAAAACGTCTATAAATGGGACTTCTTGTGTAGTTGTGCCAGCATATAATGTCCCAAATTGAGGCTAAAGTTACTGCTTTGGAGTAGAAACTAGTAACTCGAAAGAATTTAAAGTAGTTTGCAAATGTGCCTAAATTCTACTACGCAATTAACTCATGCCAAGAGAAATGAATCAATATAAAATATTTATTTTGTTTTTATTTAATTAAAAAGTTATTAAATGGAGAAATAAATGAATAAAATGTTACTACCTTCCAGTTTCTTAAAAAATGTAATGATAAGCTCAGCATTGTAAATGGATTAGATGACAATCTCATGAAATACATAGAACAACTCAGAGACAAAAGAACAGGTGTGGGTTCGCTTGACCAGGAGCTTCACTTGTGAGAAGCAGTCTTCTCCAGCTGATGCTTGCTCTGAGCTGATACCCACAGGGGGTGTTGATACTGAATATGGAAGGGAGAGATTTTTTTACGAGACTATTAGAACTTGGTTGTGTTATGGGAGATAAGTGCCTTACGTGTGATGAATAAGGTCTTGCTTCTGTCACAATTTTAGGACGACATTGGTTGCAGTGATTAAGAATTCAATACTCAGTGAGCTGTTTCAAGAAGGTAATAATTGATCAAAACATTTTGCGGTTAGGAAACCTGTTGAAGCTTGGAGATGCCATTGACACACTTTGGTGATCATATTGTTAGTGCAAAATGTACAAATATTATACTGGCTTACAAAAAGGAAGATAATTATTCCAATTAACAGAACAATGTCAATCCAAAGATTTTTTTTTCGATTGTCAGAGCATAAAACAGTGTAACGTACAAACCTAAGAGTAAAAGAAAGTTGTGTGAAATTCTTATTTTACGTAAAAACAACATGCCATTGAAAAGGATTGCAACAGCTTCAAAAAACATAGTTCAATATACAAAACCTAAACAGTATCCTTAATACTTAAAACTAAAGTTAGACAGTTATATTACAGCAGTATGTTAAAAATTTCCAACCTCGAACTAAACTTTGACCCTTGACTTTTGAAACTAAAAACCGAGCATTTCCCATATCTATGTATTTACAAGTATCGTGTGGTCTCTAATTCAGTTAATATTCTTGACTTAGTTTCTTAGGGAAACTTAAAGTCAAGTGGGTGGAAAAAAAGAGAACATCAATAAATACTTAGATTTGTTAAGTAAATGAATATGATATGGGAGGATATAGATACTTATGAATTAAGACCTAAAAATTATTCACTAAATTTTTGTTAAATTTAATTATTTTAGAACAGTAATATTTCATAAAAAGATTTTATTATTTCAAATAGGTGTACCCGGAAAACAGTAACTCTCTTTACTAAATCAAATCATTTAACCTCTTGAGTCCTAACTGGATACTATATATTTAACATAGCTATGATAAATAAAAATAGAACAATTTTAAGCACATCAATAATCTGAACATATTTAGTTGAGAAAGTATCCATGATGATGTTGTCATTCAGAAATGTTTCAAATAAAACAACTGAATGATTCTGATATATCTGTACTTTGTTAAAAAAAAGTAACAGACAAAATAGGAGAAAACATTCATCCATATAATCCAAATGTATTTAGATGGAAATTTTAAAATTTATAAAGTTTTAAATTAATATGAGTAATTAATGTAACATAGTTTTTAATGAATGGTATTCGATTTCTAATCTTTCCCCATTTTCTCTTTTGTGACTTTGGAAAAACATAAATTTGATGCTTAATTTAAGTTACTTTTTATTGTGTACCTAGTATTTAAATAACTAAAATAAATTTCCTTAAATTGGTTTATACTTTTATTAAACGCTCACCTTTGAAATGTGATAGTACACAGGCAAAGTTTGATTTCTTAAACACTCACATAATTCATTCAAAGCTGTATGTGGGTATGTATAATACCGATTAAAACCAAATCTCTTTATGGAGCATAGTAAAAATAAAACTATTTTACCTTCTAAGATAAAAGAAACCCATAGAAATTCCATTCTGATTCCTTTTATATTTACAATGCCTTAGCATGCCCTTCTTTCAAAATTAAATATAGATTTTCTATCTCTCACTTTTTGGAACATAATGAGTTCAAGATTTTTAATCTAAATAGAAGAGCATCAAATGTTCTTCAGATTTTGTCATTTGTTATTTTTCCAGCATTACCGTTCCCATATCTCCATATGTCCACCAATAGGTATTTCCCTGATACCTTTGAACTAAGTACCGTCATCTCGATTAAAAAAAAAAAGAGAAAGTCAGAAATATAAAGTGCCAGGCTTCAGCCCACGTAGGACTCAAATCCTCCTCTTTACTTTGTCATTAGTCCTTTGCTTTTTTTTTTCTTTTTAAGGAAGATTAACACTGAGCTAACTGCTGCCTATCCTCCTCTTTTGCTGAGGAGGACGGGCCCTGAGCTAACATCTGTGCCCATCTTCCTCTACTTTATATGTGGGACACCTACCACAGCATGGCTTGCCAAGCAGTGCCATGTCAGCACCCGGGATCCGAACTGGTGAACCCTGGGCTGCCAAAGCGGAACGTTTGCACATAACCACTGTTCCACTGGGCAGGCCCAGTCCTTTTTGCATTTCTGCTGCACCACAGTGGCCTGGACGAGACATAAAAAGAGACTATTTCTGAGTTGTCTGTGTAGCTAACATCTAGTTAAAAATTCATTGTCAACATGACTTTGCCTCTAAAATATAATCATATCCTGGAAATATATTAAGTTCATCTTAACAAATATCTGAGACCAGAAAATAAAAAAACAGTAAATAATCAGTATGTCCACTGAGAGGATCTAGTTTTGAGAATGGTGTCTGGGGCTTGGCAAGTGGAAGAGAGAGGCGGAAAGATATAGGAGCTTCTTAAAAAATTGTGTAATTCTAATTTTTTGATATGACTTGGTTAAGGGGTTCATTTCCACTTATTTAATGGTTTGCTAATTGATATAATTCTCCAAAGATGATGATTGAAAGTTTAAGCCCCTTTCAATCAACATCACCCATTGTATTTTCCTCAAAACCTTCCTGTTCAAATGATCTCATATTTAAAAGAATAAATAAAACATTTCTTCTCTGCTTTGTTTCATCTTAGATATTCTGATAAAGTTTCTTCCCACACACTCAGAAAATTCATTCAAGGTATTTTGTTTTTAAGAGGACAAGGAGAGGCTCACTCCTTACGGAAGTCTTTGAATGGGGTTGCCAGACAAGAGAGAAAATGTCCCCGTTTGCCAAAGACTGAATAAAATGGTCATTTGAGGAATATGTATGTGTCCCCAAGCCTTCCATGCAAGAGTGAATGGACGGCTTAAAATTCTGGGTGACATCCACCCCTCCGTATTTATTTCACTTAAGTCATGTAAAAGTAATGTGTTTTACAGTTTCTTGACTGTACTATGACCTTTCACATGTCCTTGTCATTGAAGTTATTACCCCTTGGCTTGCATGTCCTCACCCTCTTGTCTGGGAGTGACTTGTGAATTCCCAACCTCTCTTTAAATACTCAGATAAAAGATAATTTACCCTTGAAATTCTTTGCTTTTTTAAAATCAGTGTGTTTGTGTGTGCGTTTTCTGTGCTCCCCCTATAACACTTTCTACAGACCTCTTTTGGAAGCATATATATAACTGTTCCAATAGTTTCCTTGCCAATTTGTCTTTGTGACCTTCTAGGAAAGAAGAGTCTTCAATTTATCTTTTTATTCTCAGACCCTGACATACTGCCTGACAAATGGGAGGTATTTAAAAAACATTGAGAAGCGAATGAGTGGTCAAATTACTTTACCTCTCGATATAAAGTCTTCAAGTTCTGTTTCATCATGTTTTGTTACAAGTGTGTTCTTTGTATCCTGTAAATTGTTCCAAAGTATGTTTAAGAAAGCAGGGATTTTTTAAAATCTAAGCTTGCAAGTTATATGTGATTGCTATTTCAAAAAACCAACTTAAGATAGATACTACCATAAAACCAGCCAGAGCGTTTACCTGAGAGACGGAAAAGCTTAGAATGTTTCAGTAAAGAAACTGAGCAGATGTCTTCTGATTGGTGAAGAGATGTTCACAGTGATCCCCATATGCAAATCTCTTCTGCTCATCTGGCCCCTAGCTATATTCCATGGCAGTCCTAGATGAATTTTAATGGATGTTTCACACTGATGCTTCATTAAGGGTTATGTTTTCATAATAGCAGGAATAAAGAGAATAAAGGATTAAAATTTAGAAAAACTCTAAATTGAAGCAGTGGGTTTCTTTTTTTCTCTCTATAGTTTCTTCCTCAAGTTAGAAGAACGAAAACAAAAAATAAAAGATTACTGCGCTTTGGTTATTATAATAAAAATATTTTGGGGTTTTTCTGCCATACAAGTACAAGCAAATAATTTCTTTTTTTATGTCAGCCAACGTTAACTTTTAGAAACCAAAATTAAGTGCACATTACTTGAAAAAAGTTTTAGATTCAAAGTATAAAACATTAGAATAAATTAAAACTGAGTTCACACAACTAAGATTAAATGGTGTTAGCTAAAGCACTGATTTACATTAAAGATTTAGGAGAAAGTTGGTAAATTTTTAAATCATTTTCATTAACCATGGAAAAATTTATTTAATCCAAATTGCATTAACAATTTATGTAGGCCAGTACTCTCGAAATGTTAGAGAAATCAGCTCGTAAAATGGTTTATTATGCACTTACATGTTTTATTATGTTTCCATTTAAAAAATAATAATTAAGAGGAAACAAGCTGTTTTTAAAGTTTAGTTAGTGCTCATATCCCAAGAACATATAAACATACACTAGAGAACAGCTTGCTGGAGTTGAACATGTGCAAACAGCATAGTGAATATTATTCAATAAATATTTACTGAGTGTACACTATTTTAGACATCAGAGACATATCTCACTGCGTTTGCTGATCATATTCATGTCTCACTTAATTCTCACAAAAACTCTCTGATGTCATTCTTTCACACATAACTAAGTCAAGGGGAGCAAGGTGAACTCAGATTTGGCTGACTTCAGAGTTCAAGCCCTTCACCACTAGATGGGCTCTGTTTCAGTGCAATTGGGGAAGCACATGGTCATGTGATGATCAACGTCCTTGATGCCATAAAGGGAGAGTGAACCACAAGCCTAGAATGGATGAACAAATAAAAGCAACACAGAGAAAGTGGAGCTGAGCATCACCAGTACTCAGTGTCAGAGAATAATAGGAGGAAGACGGTTCAGGAAAAGAGTTTAAAAATTAGAGAAAGAAGGAATTAAGAAAGAATTTTTTTAAATTATTTTATTGAGGTCATTTTGCCTTATAGCACTGCGTAAATTTCAGTTGTACATTATTATATATCGGTTTCTGTATAGACTCTCTTGTGTACAGCACCAGTAGTCTAGTTTTTATCTGTCACTATACGTATGTGACCCTTTACCCCTTTCGTCCTCTCCCCACTCACTTCCCCACTGATAACTACTAATCTATTCTACTTATCCTCCTGTTTGTTTATCTTCCACATATGAGTGAAATCATACAGTATTTGTCTTCTCTATCTGACTTATTTCGCTTAACATAATACCTTCAAGGTCCAAGGATGTCGTCACAAATGGAACAACTTGGTCTTCTTTTATGACTGAGTAGTATTCCATTGTATATATATATACATACCACATCTTCTTTATCCATTCATCAGTTGATGGGTACTTGGGTCACTTCCGCATCTTGGCTATTGTGGATAATGCTGCAATGAACATAGGGCTGCATAAATCTCTTTGAATTGTTGATTTCATGTTCTCTGGATAAATACCTTGTAGTGGGATGGCTGAATCATATGGCATTTCTATTTTTAATTTTTGGAGAACTCTCCATACTGTTTTCCATAGTGGCTGCACTAGTTTGCATTCCCACCAGCACTGTATAAGGGTTTCCTAAGAAAAGAATTTTTTGACAGATGCTAGAGAAGCATAGTTTAAAAATGGAGGTTGGTGGATGTCAAAAACTACAAAAAAAGCTGATGAGAATGACATGAGGAATTAATGTTAGTATTTCAGTCATTAGAGAGCTCTCAGTTTGTAGTAAAATTCATAATTCTAATCACAACAGATCATAAAGCGGAAATAGTAAAATCACAGATGTAACATCCATAGAATTACCATGAGACTGGAGTTTCTGTCTTTATATCTAAATGTTATAATTGAGCATAAGCATAGATAGAATTCGAGCATTCAATGTCAGTGAATAAAAATTGTTATTGTTCTGATTAAAGTTAAAAAACCATGTTGTAGAGAATCACAGTAAATGTAGGACCACCCAGAAATTAGGTAGAGATGCAAATGATACAGAAAGCAGGATTCTAGCACAGTGTTTTCCCTTTTTAAAGTGCATTTCGTGTAAAATTAGTTGCCTGAGATATTCATACCTATTACTTTTTTTAAGAAAAAGAAAAGGTTCTGTGATCAAGAAAGTATAGAAACACTGTTTAATGTGGCTGGACAGATTTAAACATAGGATTTCCTTTATGCTAATGTATTATTTCCCAAATGTATTTGGGGAATGGTACCCTTTCCAAAAAAAGAAAGTCACTGGCACCCTTTTCATTGAAAATCACCACAGAGCAGACATTGGAAAGTATTGTTCTAAAGGATAATGAGGTGAGAAGCGGGCTGGTGGCCAGTCTACCAGTATAATACGTGATCATACTGGAGCAATGGGAAAACCAAAATATTCAGGCTTCAGATTTCGATTCATGTAGCAGTATATAAATAAACGTCATCCCGAGAACTTTAGTTTTATTAAAATTATTATGAGTCTGCTGATTTATCCAAGAGAAATTTAAATGAGACAAGTGCGATAATTGTAGGAACACAATTCCACAGGAAATATTGAGAAGTTCTAGTTTGTTTTTGCGCCATGCTGGGCTAACAAAACATAATCAGAATGTTTGTGTAATATGGAATAACCCACCAAACTTACTCAGTTTCTCTCAAAAATAGCTTTCCTTTAGGAAGATCAAAAAGATGGTGGAGTCCATGCCTAGCTCCAAGTGAGAGCAATGGTATTGGACTTACCCTCAATAATTAGAAATATTTTAGTTGAAGTTTATTTAAATTATACTGTAATGCCACATCTTTAAAATGTGTCACTTTATATTAATTTTTACAAATCCACTCCTGTGTGTTAGCTGCTGGCCAATAATTACAGATATAGCAAAAAGTGGGTTTATTTTAATTAGGCTTCTTTAGTTGTTTTAGAAGCAATTCATTTTGTTAATATTTATAAGGAAATGCATAATTATATGCACTTCTCTGGAAATATTAACCACTGAGAACATGTTAAATTACATTTGTATTATTATAACTATTGTTATTTAAGAGGAAAAGTTACACCTTTTAGGCAAAAGCTTAATTTCAATATACAGAAATCAAATTATTTTATTTATTCAAACAGATAATAATTAGTGAGCAGTGGACTAGGCACTGTGAAGCCAGCTGTGACGGAGGACTCCTATCTCATGTGGCTTATGTACTATTAAGAGCTCCCAGCACTTGTCAAATAGTGCTATCAGTACTATTACAATTACATATTTTGAGATGACAAGCATTTTTCATATATGTAAATGGTTTACTTTAAAATAAAAACTAACTAAAGTTAACTGCAGCTACGTACTTTTTTGTGAGGAAGTTCTTGGGATCAGAAGCAAAAATTTGAAAAATAGAAAAGCTCTTTTTTTTTTTTTGAGGAAGACTAGCCCTGAGCTAACTACCTCCAGTCCTCCTCTTTTTGCTGAGGAAGACTGGCCCTGAGCTAACATCCATGCCCATCTTCCTCTACTTTTATATGTGGGACGCCTACCACAGCATGGTGTGCCAAGCAGTGCCATGTCCGCACCCAGGATCCGAACTGGTGAATCCCGGGCCGCCGAGAATCGGAATGCATGGACTTAACCGCTGTGCCACTGGGCCGGCCCCAATAGAAAAGCTTTTTGAATGTATATATCATATGCTACAGTATGCCTGTGTATGAGTGAATTAGCATAATGCTGTCTGCTATGACAAATAAGGCCCAAATCTCAGGGGCTTATGACAAAAGACATTTCTTTTCTTGCTCAGGTAATAATCCAGGGTGAGTGTTTCTTTTTTTTCTTTTTTTGGTAAGGAAGACTGGCCCTGAGCTAACATCCCTTGCCAATCTTCCTCTTTTTGCTTGAGGAAGATTGTCACTGAGCTAACATCTATGCCGATCTTCCTCTATTTTATAGCATGGCTTGATGAGTGGTACATAGGTCCATGCCTGGGATCCAAACCTGTGAACCCTAGGCCACCAAAGTGAGAGGGTGAACTTAGCTGCTACTCCAGGCCATCCCCCAGCACAAGTGTTTCTGATTGTCGGGTAGCCTTCCATGTGGTTAGTCACAGACTCATGCAAGGTCCTGGATGAGGCCATGAGGCCTACGAATGCTCCAAATCCTTCAGCTGGTAGGCTGGGGAATGAAGTATTAAAAGACAAAAAGCAATAGTTGTCTCCACTCACACTTTCTAGGTTCTTCCTATATACGAGGAAGGAGGAAAAACACAATCCTTGGCTCTACAATCAAGAAGATGAGCACCCAAATTCTGTGGACTGTGAGTCATTGTTGCCACACAGTGTGTGTATACAATCCAGCTAATTCATTGGAGGAAGCTTTCTAATTGTACTTTCTTGTCAAAAGTTATATAGTTCGAAAGTAAAAGCAAGAGTAATTGCTGTTTTCCCAGGAAAGAAATCACCCGTTAATGAAATGTATGACCCATCCCAATGACTTACCCATTTGGAATGTTTGCTGATTTCCTACTGTACGCTGTGTACCCCGTGTGGACAAGCTGCATGATGCACAAAGGGGAAACAACACACACTCTCTCTCCTTGCAGAGCTTACAATCTAGGAAGGGAGAGAAGTTAAAAAAAAAGAAAGAAATATATAATGAAAACTGGTAAAGACAGAGTTGTGACAAACCATGATTAAAAAGGATGAGAGAGAGTGAGAGAAGAGCTATGCTTTAATAATAGATAGAACGAAGACCTCCATGGGGTGTGATATGTAGGCCGAAACCTGAAAGGTGAAATGCCCCTGGCAAAGAAGAGTGTCAAGAAGATTTCAGGTGAAGGAAATAGCATGGAAATCCAAAGGCCGAAGGTCAGAGAGACCTTGGACTCTGTGAAGTACCAGGGTTTGTGTCTTCACATATTTGTAGAATAAGCCAAGAAATTATTACTCTAGAGGTGCTGATTTTTAGCAAAAATGAAAAAAAAGAAAAAAGTAGTCTAAAAGTTTAAGAACTACCAGCCCCCTCAGTGTTCAACACACATCATCACAGGTTGATCTGTCAGGGTCCTGAAATGAAGCGTTGTACAATTCCGTTGTGATTATTATCATTATTCCATAATGACCAAGGTTTATGGATGAGAATAACTAATTTTATTTGCTTTTGTTATATAAATATGTAAAATCATTTTACATCATGAATAATGATAAATGGCACCCTAAGTATATAATTTTAAATAAAACCAAGTAGCTATACTTAGAACGATGGGATTTGAACTTACTAACAGTTTGGTTTTATTTTTAAATGTGCTTGAATATTTAATAATAAATAATTTTATATTATAACAGTGTTTTACTCACCAATGATTCTTTGGCTTTCT
The DNA here is from genome assembly GCF_021613505.1 of Equus quagga. NCBI lineage: Eukaryota > Metazoa > Chordata > Mammalia > Perissodactyla > Equidae > Equus > Equus quagga. Next base: position 27,648,161 of record NC_060288.1, on the reverse strand, counting down.
TTTTTGTTTTGCATTAATTTTCTTATGATCCTGATAAACATATATATATATATATGTATATATATATTCCAGAATTTGAAAGGACTTACCTTTTTTTTCCCAAGTAATTTTACTGAGATTATAATGGTTTATAACATTGTGTAATTTCAGGTGTGCATCATTGTTTATCAATTACTGAATACACTTCATTGTGCTCACCCCCAGTAGTCCAATTTTTATCCATTACTATACATATGTACCCCTTTATCCCTTTTGCCCACCCCCCCAACCACCTTCCCCTCTAGTCAGTTCTCTTTATCCATGTATTTGTTATCTTCCACATATGAGTGAAATCATGCAGCATTTGTCTTTCTCTGTTCTGGCTTATTTCTCTTAACATCATACCCTCAAGGTCCATCCATGTTGTGGCAAATGGGACGATTTTGTCATTTTTTTTATGGCTGAGTAGTATTCACTTACCTTTCATTAGTTCACAGCCCATGCAACTGAAGCTCGTATAGCCAACAAACGAACTATTGCATCATTGAGCATTTTGTTCTCACAAAAAAATCTTATAAAAAATTACAGCAGATGTTCTTCTGAAACTCTGAGAATGCATCCTAGTTTATGTTGTTTTGGTTTTAAATAATGGATAACAGGAAATGTATTGAATGAGTAGAATGAAATACATTTCTCTCCTATGACAGCCCATGGCATCACATCGCCTCCAGCAAGGCCCCGACGTAGTCTTCAATTCAGTTGGCTCTGAAAATTTACAGCATAAAAGAAGGAGGGGTGCAAATGGGAACTACAAGTGCCATTATCTAGAATTAGGGCCAAAACTGTGACCTTTTAATTGAGTTGTTGAGCCTAAAACTAGTCCAAAAAGGATATGGCAAATTCACATTTATAAAAGGGCCATGACTTTTTATGAGTTCTCAATGTGGAGCTCTCTAATGTTCTTGTAGTTTAGGAACCAAAAACCAAGCTAAATTGTTCCAAAACATCTGTATATGCACTTAGTGCTCTGCTAATTGGAACCAGGCGGAAATGAACCACTGGTTTGGATTTTTCAAAAAAAATATTCACAAGGCTTCCAACTGGGTGGGGATACATAGCCGGAATCTAATCATGATGAAATACCAAACAAAACTACATTGAGGAACATTTTATGAGGTAACTAGCCTCTATTTTTTAAAAACACAGATGTCATGAAAGACAAAGATGGTCTGAGAGACTGTTCCAGATTAAAAGAGACTAGAAATAAGTGAGAAGTAAATGTAATACGTGATCCTAAACTGAATCTTGTACTGGAGAGAAAAAATACTATCAAGGTTACAGTTGGAAAAATTAGAATATGGACTATACTTTAGATAAAAATATTTTATAATGTTGCAGGGTGGGTCCTTTGGAAGCAAATGTTGAGGCAGATAGTACATTTAATAGGCATGCAGAATTCTAATTAGGAATCAACATCTGTGGAAAGATTGGGTGGAGAAAGAAGTCAAAAAGTGATGCAGCAATAAATCCGTGGTCAAGTTCATGGGGAGCTCTAAAGTGTTCATAACCCATCAGGCTTAACCCACATTGGGCCAAAATGGCTGGGCTGTTATCCCCATTCTGTGATCAGTCCTGGGATGTCGCCTGCCCCAGGAAGGTGGTGCCCTTCCCCCAGGCTGCTCCCTGCAACCGCAAGTCCTAAACAACTTGACATGTGGTGGTCTGCTGACCCACTCCCAGCGGCTGTGGCAGCAAATTTTTCCTTCCTTAAGGGGGGATCTGGAAGCTGCATCTCCATGCCCCCCACAAGGGTTAGGTTTCTTGAATTTTATGCCTATATTGAGGTTTTGTTGAAGAAGATCCTTGTTTTTAAGAAATGTACACAGACACAGTAATTTACTGTATGCTTGACATAATTTTAAAGACAAAGGTTAAATTAAAAGAAAAATTTTACTTAAATGGTAAGTGCCATTGTCTGGCTTACTCAAAATAAACGTGGTCTGAAATTTTCATCAATAGGCTATATTCTCTGCTTTCATCTCCAAATAAGGGAAACTTTATGAAAGAACAAAGGGGTTAGAGAAAAGGCTTTGTTATATTCTGTTCAATTCAATTTACAAATTTGTAAATGTGTAATTTATAATTACAAATTTGTAATTAGTAAATTACAAAGCATTATGTACATACGGCTTTACTATTGACTATGCAAGGACAAATAACTTCCTCCAAAAATTGCAACCAGGGGCTGGCCTGCTGCTGCAGTGGTTAGGTTCCCATGTTCCGCTTCGGCAGCCCAGGGTTCACCAGTTCAGATCCCGAGTGCAGACCTACGCACCCCTTGTTAAGCCATGCTGTGGCAGGCATCCCGCATATAAAGTAGAGAAAGATGGGCGTGGATGTTAGCTCAGGGCCAGTCTTCCTCAGCAAAAAGAGGAGGATTGGTGACAGATGTTAGCTCATGGCTAATCTTCCTGAAAAAAATTGCAACCTAACAGGGCAAGAAGTACGTATAATAGGCAAATGACAATGCAGTAAATAACACAGGCACAACAGAGGTAGCAGGGAAATGATAAGTCTCATAAAGGATATCTGGCAGAGGTTACATTTGAATTAGGACTGCAAAGAAAAAGGGATGTGTTTTTACACACCAGCAAGGGAGTAACTAATGCACACACACCAAAATAAATAAATAAATGGAAAAGAAAACTCTCGATTCTATTTTGATGCAAACTTGGATTATGTCCATAAATATCTAATAAATGTGAGTGTATGTCTTAAGAAAAATATCTATGTCAAACATTAGATATTCTTAAGAGTACTTTGGAATTTTTATAGAATAAAATGTGACATTAAAGAAATGCATTTGTTATTTAGAGAGTTTGCACCTAATACTACAAAGCCTAAAAAAGTGTTTTGAGTTTGTTGGTCAAGACAACAGGAAGGATGGAAGGAGGGGAGGGAGGAAAAAAATTAATATCCTCTTTCTTCCCAAATAATGTAAAAAAGCTGAAAGACAGCACAGATTTTGGGGGGAAAGGAGATTGAGTCTTCTTTGCCATTAATACTTTGCATTGTCTTTGCAACAATTTCTCCTGTGGGAATAGTTGTGGATTGTGTCAACAGCAGCCAGGACTGAAGAGCACAGAGGATTTCTAATAGCTCTGTCACAGTCAATAAAAAACCCACAAGAATTTGTTTTCTTGATCTCATGTTTTGTTTTTTCTTCAACTATAAAGGAAATTAAGTGGACTGTCTATCCCATTTCCCTCCTGGGTACAGGTTGCTACAATATTTGCATTTGATAAAAGACTTTCTATCTTTCATAAGGACAAAGAATCTAATTTATCAAGCAATGTATTTTGCAATTCTCTGCTCAAACATATATCAAAGAATGAACAGGTTTGAAATAAAATAAAATGATACAAAAGGGAAAGGAGCAGAGTGATCCAAAGAGAAAAATGCTAAAAAAACAACAAAAAAATTATCCTAGTTATATGTTGCTCATCCATTTACTCCCTGATATAAGCATTCTGGGTACCCTCGTTTTTCATCTTATTTCATATCCACAATAGATAAAATTCACCTGAGGGTGATAAAAATTGATCTTTTACCAGGTATGGAATCGAACACTCGCAATTTCCTGGTTACTAGCTCTGTAAAAATGTATGATTATAAACCAAATCTTAGAAAATATATGATTACTGAATTCCAGGATATGTCAGATAGACAGATAGATAGATAGATAGACAGATAGGTATAGATATAGGTATATACACACAAGATAAATTTAGTTCAATAAATAAGAATTTTAAAAAATACTGAATTATCGACAACTGGATCTTTTTTTTATTTTATAAATTTATCCTTCATGTAGATTCTCAGGGAGCGAAAATGAACATGAAAAAGGCAGAGAGCCTTTCTTTACCTGGAGAACATGTCAAGATTGAATTTCCAGCATATTGGCATATTGACATTAAGGCATTTGAGAAATATAGATTGAGCTCCTACCTGTGCAAGATAATATGCAAGATGATGAGAATATAAAGGCAAATCTGGTATGCATCTGAAAATCCAGTAGCGTGCTGAGACGTGAACATAAATAATGTAAGGCAGGAAGCATTAGTGCAAAAATATGATAATGATGTTGAGGATTGGAGGATGTATACAGTGCTTCCTGGATGACAGGGATTGTCCGATCTGCTTTCCATGCATTCACTTATTTAATTGCCACCACACTGAAAGATCAGTGCTACTATTGCCCCGGTTTTACAGAGGAGGACATTGTGCCTTAGAGACATTACATCATTTCTTCAAGCGCACACAGCTGTTCAATGGTGGAGCCAGGAATCCAGCTTTAGTCTATGTGACTCCGATTCCTATAATGTATAAAGTCATATTATAGATGTTCAGTAACTTTATTTAAGGCATGAGAGAAATACAGTGGCATATAGAGCTTTAACAAGTAGGCTAGGGGGGACTGGAATAGTGGACTAAGTTGTTTGGAGAGTTGGAAAGGAAGAGGAAAAGGTATGAATCTAATTATTTGAATGGGGATGGAAGGATGCCTAGAGCACAGAAAGGGAGGATATAATGATGATTCTAAGGATCCAAGTTTGGAAAATTAGATGCTGTGATGCTATTACTGGAAAAATAACCACAAAAGAAGAGCAAGATTCGGAGGGAAGACAGCTTTTGGTTTTAATTTATTAAGTTTGAGGTTTAATTGAAGTGGCCATGAAGTGACAAACGCCATTGTTAAAGAAACGATTATTTATTACTAGGAATGTCTATACTGAATTATTCAATGACATTTGAAATAAAATGAAACATATAGTGAAATCAGAGGGGCCTCTCTAAACATCACCTTTACTCCTTATCTCCTTTGAGTGACTGGCTAGCAAGTGAGAGAACTTAAAAAAAATCATGCTGTGAATATCTGCTATCTGTGCTTTTTAACCAGCCTGCCTATTTTAAAAATTGGTATTATTTCTAATGAACAATTTAGTGTCATTATTTCAGAAATGTAACTGCCAGAAATTATCATCAGGTCCAAAGTTATTGCCATCTCTTAGGGCTCCATTAAGCAGATTTAAAATGAATAAAATTTTCTATGATTAGTAATATTTATGGAATTTCTCAAGAAAACTTTTATGGAATTTCTCAAGAAAACATTTATGTTTTTTTATTATTTATAGTAAGATAAGCAAAAATTGCTTCTAGCAGTGTTTTGTGGGTTGCAATATTATATTTGGATGCAAATAAATATACGAGGGTTATAAATTTAGCTTATATAGTATAATTTAACAAGTAAGTAGTTGTTAATATATTCAGCCATATTAGTTATTAACGGATGAGAAAATATAATGTTGATTTCATACTTTGGAAGTATGTTCTAGTTACCCAAATTGTCTTTTCCTCATAGTTAATTAGAATTGCACAATTAATTAAACAAAGTTATGCCCAATCTTACTTATTTATATAATTTTCATGCTGTTTTTTCTGAAATGTTTATAACAGTGACATAGCTGGAAACACTGGTTCCCCAAGATAAATTAAGAAAGTATCTCACTTGCCTTTTTCTATTTATAAAACAAATGCTTTGCCAGTCATCAGTCCACACCAGGCAATGTTGCTTCACAGAAGGGGAAGGGAGACGCCGAGACTCAAGTCTAACATGTTGCCCCTGGCAATTTTGTGGTTTCTCTGTATAAAGCACAGCCTTACAAATACTGGTATTTCAAGAGAGAGCTTTGCAAGCTGGTTTTTAGTTGATATGAGTGTTGTAGGACCTATTTATGAGATTTAGCATCTATGGTTATGTAGCTATTTAACCTTGTTATAGTCTTCAGCTGATTTGGATATTGTTGAAAAAAATTAAAAGTTTATACTATGTTAGAAGTCCCTGTTAATTTTGCAACTCTTCTGTCCCGGTTTAGCAGAATCTGATCTGGCTGCCTCTTGGAAGTCACTTGCAAACTCTCACTTAAGGGCTTCTCTATGGTAGTATAATTTGGCTTTTTTTATTTGATGATAAAAATATTAATCATTTGATACGTCAGATTGATCTTCAAAGCAAAAGGACTGAAACCAAGTCATTAGATTAAGGACATTGCCATTCACATTCAAATGTCTAAAGAAATAATTACTGAGGGGCTGGCCCCGTGGCCGAGTGGTTAAGTTCGCGCGCTCCGCTGCAGGCGGCCCAGTGTTTCGTTAGTTCGAATCCTGGGCGCGGACATGGCACTGCTCATCAGACCACGCTGAGGCAGCGTCCCACATGCCACAACTAGAAGAACCCACAACGAAGAATGCACAACTATGTACTGGGGGGCTTTGGGGAGAAAAAGGAAAAAATAAAATCTTTAAAAAAAAAAAAAAGAAAGAATTACTGACTAGTTAAAAAGTGTATATGAAAATAAGACTGCACCAGGGTACATCTCTCTTTAAATCTTTTTACAAGGCATCGTTATATTCTGACTCTGGCTAGCTGCCTCTCCACAGAGGGCAATCTTTTTGGCTTAGCCCCACCACCCAGACTTCAAGCTTCATTTACCGATAGATCTAATTTCTATGTGAGATGGGAGAGAAAGGGAAAATAATCTTATTAGATCAGACAAAAAAACCTATTCAAGCCTCTCTTTGTAGATTTGGCTTTGAGTTTTTCTCCTTTCTCCCACTGGACAACCTATTAGAGCATAACAATTCAAAAGTAATACATTTTCCAAAGTATGAATGATTCAGTATTGACTAGCACTCTTTTTGAGGATGTAACACAGGAAGTCAGGGTACCTGTTTTCCTTGTCTGGACCCTTTAGCTTCCACCCCAGCATAAAGGGAAAGTATGTCCCCCTGCCTTTTGGTTAACATCCAATTTAAAACATCTGTGCGCAAATTTCTGGGAAATAGCATACACACATATACTTATCTTCTGAGAACACTTATTTTTTTAGAACCAATAAATTTATATTTTTGCCATGAATTTAAGACAGTTTTAGTTTATTTATTTTTTTATTCTTTTTGAGGAAGATTAGCCCTGAGCCAACATCTGCCAATCCTCCTCTTTTTTCTGAGAAAGACTGGCCCTGAGCTAACATCCATGCCCATCTTCCTCTACTTTATATTTGGGATGCTTGCCACAGCATGGCTATGCCATATGGTGCCATGTCCATACCCAGGATCCGAACCGGTGAACCCCGGGCTGCTCAAGTGGAATGTGGGCACTTAACCGCTGCACCACAGGGCCGGGCCCCAGTTTTAGTTTCTTAATGTTTTAAACCAAGAACCTCATCTTTGCCTTTCCTTTACATAGCCAAAGGGGCTAATATAATTATATTTTTAAAAAATTTCTCTCAAGGATGAATTCAAGACTTTCCTAAGAAAAAGAAAAATATACTAACCCCTTCTCAATATCTCTCTTACTTCTGTCTTAACTCTTAAGTGCTTATTATTTCTATCATTCATTTTGGAATCTAATTGTTAATTTGTTTGTATTACTATTTAAAATGTCATGAGTCATGAGTTAGTTCAGAATGGTAGCAAAAGAATTGGAATTTGGGGTCATATGTACTTAATTTCAAATCCCAAATCTGCTAGTGATTATCTGGGAAACATTAGGCAAGAGTTGTATCTACTTTCGTTCCTGCAGTTCATCATTTATTAAGCAAGGTAAATAGCATCTACTTCTTAAGGCTGATGTGAATTGAAAGTAATGTACATAAATCATACAGCCCAGTGCCTGGCAAATGGTGGCATTAATAAATGGTGGCTATAGTAGTTATTGAAGTTGCTATTATGATTACCATATTTCTCATTATGCAAATAAATACTCTTTAAGAGCTAAGCCTGTCTTACATTTGGTTTATGTCCTCCACCACACTATAACACTACTAGCCGTGTGCTAAGGAATGAATGAATACATGAATCAAATATTTTCAGAAACTCTTCATAAATCTAGTTTAGCAAGTGAAAAACAGCAAGGTGAATATCTCATTTTATTTTAAGTGGTTTCTCAATACCACTCATCATCAGGATCAGGTCCTCTGAGGCCGCTTGCTATTGACCATGACCCCTCCAGCTAAGAGAACTTTATCAAGAGTCTTGTTTCATGGTATTGTCTTATCTTCCTGGGAAGCTTGATTTGTCAGAACTGTTAAAGAAATCATCAATCATTTAGGTTGTTCTGTATCCAGTTTTGAATTCCACAACACCTCCTAATATACGTAATATTTTTATGTACCTAAATAATGCAAGCCGTATATTCATTGCAATTTCTGAGGAATAAGTTAATCAGAGCATTGAGAAATGATAACTTTTTCCCAGTTGCTGCCCTGTCAAAAATAATGATAATTCTCAACTTATCTCCACATCTCCATGAAGTTTTCCTTTACCTTTTCAAGTTAATGAAATTTGGCATCGTACCAAGACAGCAATCCTGCTGTTCTTAATTGCCCGCCTCTGGAAATAATTCGGAGTTTACCCCTCCATGCCTGTGCTTTTGAAAATGTCTTGAGAAAGCTCCCTTGGAAAATGTTGCAGATTCTTGCACAATTGTTCGTGCCCACTTTCCATCAGGTTATGATTATTTGGATGTCTGTGAAGTAGAATGCAAACTATGATGATTTTAAAGACCTGCAGACTTATGTGGGCATCCACAAGTGTTGCTGGTCAAGTTCCCTGGAAAGCAGACTCTGAGATTCACGTGCAGAAAGTCTGGTTAGTGAGCATCCACACCTGTGGGGAAGGAAAGGTCGCTAGATTGGACAGAGAGAGAAGGCTGGCTGTGATGAAGTCAAAACCAGGTTTCTGCTGATCTCACGGGCCTTCGGAGGCTGCCCTTCAAAGATGTCCTAAGTTGAGCGTGAGGGGCCCCACCTTGGAACTTCCTTATTGACCAATCATTGGATACAGGTTGCCCCTGGAAAGGGAATGTGACCTGGGGCGAGGCAGCTCTCTTCAGCTGAAGGCAATGTCAGGAGAAAGCTGACAGGCCGAGGGTATCATGCCCAGCACGGGGGTATAAATTCTTCCATGGAGCAGGGGAATCCATTCGGTGCAATGTGGCTGTTCACTTTGCAAGAGAGATGAGTAATTGTGATGTTGCTTTAAATATCTTGCTTAGTCTGTCTACAGTTTGAAAAAAGGATAAAGGTGTCTTAAAGCTTTTCAATACTATTGATTATCTGATCATTTAGCAACGCTGTTAGGCCTGTTTTATTGAAGAACTGTTAATTACATAAATCACTTTGAAATTGAATTATTGAAATTAGAATTATTGGTGGAGTTTTTAAATGAAACCAAATTTGCTTTTGGACAAGTGGACTGTCTCATCAATATTACTGGTGTTAGAGGATTTAGGATGTCCTCATATTCATAACTGTTCAAGCTCTTTTATGGATCGAAAGATCAAGGCGTTTGAAGAGCTTGCTAACTCTTTTGGGTCATGGTTAGAGTACAAAGGAGCATTATGTCTGCATTAGTCCATTGCCTTTTGTGTCACAGTGGATGCATATTAATATATTAAGTGATAACAGCAGGCAAAGGGATCTTTTGCATTAATATAAGTTGTTGGAAGGAACCCATTTGGTAAAATAGACTAATAAAACCTAATTTATGTAATAAAATACACACGGCAAAGAAAAATAGGACTGTTGCTTAAATATCCTTCAGTTATTTCAGAACTACTCTCTTTTAAAAGCAACAAAATTATTGCCCTTTCATTGCAGCCTAAAAAGCTTTATAAACAATATTGCGGCTGAGTGAATCATTATCCTAATGGGATATTCATCAAAAATCTATCAAGATTCATAATGAAAGGCTTTTAGAACTGAAATCCAAATGTTGCATACAATGACAATTTAAGGGCATGTGCTCTTTTCTCAAGAATTGCCTCAGAAACGTAGAAGTGTTACTCTGATTAGAAAGAGCATTACTATGGTATGAAAAATGATTGGAGTACTCGAAATATACTGCATGATAAGCTGGGTATGACTCCGATTCTGACTGGCACTTGGGATATTCACATTCTTTTTTTCTTTTTTTTCCTCCAAGTAGGAATGAATCAAATCCAAGTCTATTTCTGCTCTTTCTGCGTTAATGTTTTTAGTTTACAGACTGAGAGGAAGTAATCTAGGGATCAACTAGATTTAGGCTTTGAAATCATTTTTTTAAAAGAAAAAGTATCTTCTTACCTTTATAAGCACCTGAAGTCAACTGGCATTAATGCTAAGTCACATTTTCCAGAACTTTCCTAATGTATTTTCCTCAATTCCTGTCCTGAGAAGTGCTAGTGAGAGTACAAAGAAGCTTTCCTACAGAAACCACAACATAGAGCCTTTTGACTCTAACAATAGACAACTGTGTGAGCTAAGACCAAGGATGAGATGAAGGACTGCCTGTTAAATCAGACTCGGGCAAATCAGATATTACCCCAAATCAAGCTTTCCTAATAATTTCAAGGAAACAAGCGGCCCATGGATAAGCAAGGACAGGTGTGGGGCTGCTCATGGAAACATTTTATTAATTCTTAGATTTATAGAAAATAAATTGAGTCAAGTTGTTGGAGTAAAACCAATCAATTTTACTTTCATTCTTAGTAAACTTTGTCCCATGCCAGATAGGACTAAGAAAGAATTAAATTTTTAAATGAGTGAGATTTCATTTTATCCATACATCTCAATTTTCCTCCTCTTTCCCCATTTCTTTGGATAATTGATGGGTGAATATTAAATTTATAGCATATAAACTTAGTAATGCTAACTCATAGACCATCTCTTAATGTAGAAATAGAAAAGTGGCAATAATTTTGTCTGCCAGACTTCTTTTAATATTAGACATTTTAAATCTTTAATACTTCCAAAATATTTTATTGCTAGCGTGTCTTATGTAATGTGTATTGCAGTGTTCGATTAAAGATGTTGGAATTCCATAATTGTTTGTGCTATAAGTTTTGGAAGCAAAAAGACTTGTCTGATGAAGATTTAACAATTTTTTTTGAGAACAAAGGTTTTCACTTCGAAATAGTGGCAATGAAAGATACTGCTTTCTTTTAACACTATTTCAAGTGCCAATTTTTATGAAACTAATCACAAGTCAGTAGATAATTCTATACTTATTTTCTTTATGTGATGTCAAGAGCTAATTTAGTAGAGGCATTTTTTTTCAAATTTATAATATTTTTATTTGGTACTGTTTGTAACTCAAATTTAATTTATTATAACCTTTATTTTGCCTCTATAATGTTGCCACAGCTATTGAATAAAATTTTATTAACACTTGGTACAAAAAAGAATCCATCTTCAAATGCAACTTTCTAGGACTCCATTAGTGGAACAGAACTAAAATTAGTCTCCTTTCATCTCCGAAAATAGTTTCTCAGAGGAGGTTGTCAGGTTGAATGGTAGAGATTTTTATTTGGTAATTTTCTGAAAATAATTATAGGTTTCATTATCCCTGAAACAGAATATTAATCAGATAGGAATTAAAATGACCAACGTGAGATCTATGTACAAATTCATCACATCTGTTTGCAGATTATAATGGTGACAATTCATGGTGTGCCTGCTGAAAATGCAGCACGGGGGACTCTGCACTTCGTTGTAAACATACAGTAAACTGGTCTGTCCTAGTGCCCAGGGATCCAGTCAAGCAAACAAAACTGAGCAAAGAAATTCCTAAGATGAAAAGCTAAAGACACTGACATAACCGAAGATGTACCAAATTAACTGACAAGGTCTTTACCAATTTTGAATAGGTGAAGATAATAGCATTCAATGACATTGAATAGCTGAGCAAAAATGTGATCAGGTTGGTTGTGAAGATAAAACTAACTGATAGCAGGGGTGCTCACATTAACACAACTATATGTTAATGTGTGTACACACACCCATGGAGTCGGTGGTCAGTGTGCTTGTCTGGATCCAGATTTCTGGGTTCAAGGTTCAGCTCTTTTACCAACCGTGATATAACTCTGGCTTTGTTCCATGCTCTCATATTTCAAGCTCAATATCCATTTCTCTTCTGTGACTTTAGGAGTTCTCAGACTTCCAAATGGTTGAGTCTCCTTTTTCCCTTCGTCAAGAGGTATCTGCTTCTCTCTATGGATAACCAAATGGTGCAACCTATTTCAATACTGGACATATTCTAAGAGACAGATGCAAAAGTGAAAAGCTAGTTTTTTACCTTTGTATTTGTCTGTTTGAATGCTAATGATTTAAAGACAGGCAGGAAATAGTGATTTGTATTGACCGAGCATAACTTTGGTTGATGTCTATGTCTGCAGCAGGTAACACATTTAGGGCAGCATCAAGAAGTGGCCTCACCTGTGGATTATGACCACATGGGCATATCACAAAGGCAGCATTTCTGTCTTTAAATATTTGAGGGTAAAATATTAGAAATCTGGTAGATTGAAAATGTCAATTACATCTCTGGAAAGTAGGAATAAAAAACATGGGCTTTAGTGGCATCTGGAATTTGTGTCAAGTGTGAGACATTTCCTCAAAGCAAAAGAAAATTAAATTCAAGCAGACATTTTTCAAAATTGTGCAAATGACCTCTTATCTCAAATTTGCAGAGAGCAAATAAGAGAATTCTAGTACTTACAAAAAGATTTATGTAGCCCACTTTCCTCATTTTATAGTTGAGGAAACAGGTTCATCAGAGTTAAGTGTTGCTTCCCAAAGACCCACAGTGGTTATTGCCATTTCCCTGGTTTAGGACCTAAATTTAGGAATTCTAAGTTCAGTAAATTTTCCATTATGCTCTGTAGCTGGATGAATCCTGATAGCCTGAACTCAAATCCTGGCTTTGCCATTTCTAGCTAAATAAATTTAGCAGTTAATATTTCTGTGTTTTGTTTTTCTCATCTGTAAAATGGAGATAATGTAATGCCTTCTACATAAGACAGTTGTGAGGATCAAGTCAATTAAGTAAGTAAGGCAAAGCACTTACTTTCACGCAATGAACAAAAAAATGTTAGTTAATATTTTAAATCAATCATTTGATAAATTAATGTCTGTCCCTATATGAATATATATACATACCTTCTTAGGAGCCAGAAATAAGGATACTGTATAAGACAAGTTTGATAATACAGAAAGTACAATTAATCCGTTTGGTTAGGTGACCTCTTTTAATAACATTAGCTGTAGAAACCATCAGAATGGCACCTAGCGTAAATAGAATCTGCAGCACATCTCTTGCAAGGAATGGAACTAGTGCTGGATCATGGCCAACCGAACAGCATGTTTTCTTTTATAAAGCAAGTGGCCTGATGGCAATTGTAATTATTCTATCTGAACTGCAGAACATGAAAGAAAATATGTACCATGTGTAATATTATGGTTAAAAAATGTGAGGGTTTTTTTTTTTTTTTTTTTTTTTTTTTTTACTGTGTAACAATTGTAAGACTTAATTTTGGTGGAATATGAGAACCCTATTGTGCTACTGCAATGAGGGCAATTGTAGGTTTTTGCAGAACGTGGCACTGTGTAAAAATGAATGAGTAAACAAATTATCACTTATATAGGCAATTCTGTTATTTCAAAATTATATGAGATTATGAAATAATGTAATTGCCCTGCTCGTTAGCTAAATTGAAAAATAATTGGGTGTTTATTAGCAATTCTTGGATGTAGGATATTGGATTTTTTTAACCATGCATGGTATGGGAAAAGGAATATATTATGAGTCACGTGTTAAAAAAAAAATTTGTTTAATTCCATTGACTTTCAATTGCAGTAAAAAGTGATTAACCGAAAACTTTGAAAAGACATTATTTATGTACAGCATTCTAGCCAGTTGGAATTTTGAAATACTACATCATTCATACATATGAATATCATTCATATCTCTTCAAAAAAACACCTTTGGTAATAATTTGGCAAAGTAGATGTATTAGTCCTAGATATTAAGATTTGTGCCATAATTTGCATATTAATTTCTTTCAATCTGTTAAATTTTCTTCCAATAGTCTTAAATGTGATCTGTTATGGTCTTTGTGTTTCTAAAACTTGGCAAGAATTGTAGAAGTGTGTAGGCTATTTGATACAATAATACTTAGACCAGTGGAACCGCTGCTCCATCTTAATAGGTCACTTGGGTTAGTGTGAAAAATCACGCTTTAAATTAACTCTATAGGTTACCGTGAAATCAATGACAGTGAGGCGTCAAATGTTTAACATCACACTGTGTATATATGTATGTTCTTCTTAAATACATCCTCGTGAATCAATCAGTTTAGTAAGTAATCTCTTTAGTAGAAACATTTCTCAAGTTTTTATTCCTTTTTCTGAAAGTTTTATCTGGGCATATCCATTGCCATTGGTATCAATAAGCTACTTAGACTCACTGATCTGAGTTAATCTAGCTGAAGTAATAAAGTTTACGATTTGGACATGACCTTGTGGGGTGTTAGAGATGGCTCTGGAATGTGGGGATTGGCATGCAAGAAGAGGGGAAGAAAGCATTTCAGGAGTCCCTATAGAGATATACCCCATGTCTCAGCTTAGCCTTTTAGCGTTTTAGTAAAACAGCATTTTAGTGTATTGGCAAGCACCAACAAAATATTTTAGAAAAAGACTCAGTTATAAGAAAAGATTAGTTGTAAAATAGGGGAATTATAACTATGATTCTCCCAATATCTTTTTCTACAGAAGTCGCATGTGAATATCATTCCAGATCTTACAGTCAGTGCAGGAGAGGGGGAAATCTTCCTGTCCCAAGGCTCACAATGTCACAGTCACTCTCGGACACATGCTCTTCTCCTTTGCTATGGATGCTCTCTTGAGCCTCGCTCATGGTTTTCATCTGTCTACTGCCTTTTCCAGTCACGCTAAGTGAGGCTAGGTCTTTCGCATTGCAACTCCTATTTTCTTCCGCAGCACCACCAGGAATTCCATAGTCATTGCTTCCAGAAATTGAAAAGAGAAGCTCTCACACTCTTTCTCCTGCACATTCTCTGTCTTCCTAAGGTTTGAAGCCTGAATAGCCACCATCCTCTATCCCACACAGGGTGAAATCACTGATTTTCAGAGAAGAACCCATGGGCATTCTGAAGAAACAAGAGAAGGAGGCTGTTTGGTCTCTTGTTTTGCCCATCTATACCAGAATTTATTTATTTACCTTCAACAAGGACTCTTAAATGAAAAACATTGAACACTTAAAGTAATAAAGAATTTTTGATTGTTATTTAATTATCATAAGATTAATATGTTCATATTCAGGATTCACTCTGGAATAATGAGGCAAAATTTAGGGACTGAGATATAAATACAGTTTGAGAAAACCAAGTATACTCATGTTATAGAGTTTTCTGAGCTCTCTGTCTCCCTTTAAAGCTATAAAGCTCCGTCTGACAAGGGCTGTTGTGTTAAGTAGCTATTGCTTCAAGGCTTAACATAATTATTTTTTACAATTCTAAGTGTTGCTGCCTGGCCAAACCTGGATCAATGTGGGAGACCACAGCCAAAAGGCGTGGATACAAGGAGGCATGAAAAACTGGGGCCGTTTATACAGCTGATCTACAAAGTTCTACAGTAATCTACAGAGTAGTAAAGGAAGCATTGAAAAATAGAATAAGAAAGCAAGGCTTGGAATGTTCTAGACTAGGACATGGTCCAGGCAGGACATCTAACGACAGGAATTCAGGTCAGATCTAATCAGACTTTTCAGTGTCTAAAGCTGACAAAGAATAAATTATTTGTAGGTTTTATATAAATCCTTTCAGAATTTTTTAAAAATTACCTTTAAAAAAATAGTTTCATTTTTTAATGTGTGGATCACTTTGGGTTTTTCTATACACCTGCTCAAATCATTTTATGTCATTTCATTTCACAGTATTTCCTTTTGTGCCAAAGAAAAACCTAAGAATTAGGTTTTCTTGAAACTGAATAATCTCCTCAGATACACGATAAAAAAGCCGTGTTTCTTTCTTTCTTTCTTTTTTTTTTAATCTTCCTTTAAACTGCCAAACTCTTTGTGGAATAACGGAAGTTTGACATAAGGCCTAACTAGTTGACAAACATTGTCACGTGCCATTTCCGCAGGGTAATCCTCAGTGTTATTGTGCTTAGAAGAACAGTAAACAACAAAACCTGTTCAGATGTTGTCCAGCAAAAGTTAAATAATGCCAGCTTTAAAAACACTTCAAGTGAATCAACAAAGGTTTTCTGTATTTAAAGTCGAATATAAAGAAAGTAAAACTGCTGAGATCTTTTCAATATAGTGAAATCCACAGAAAGAGATTAATGAAAATGGTTAGATATTATAAAATTTAAGAGGGTAGTACATATTTTCCTAAAATGTAAGTTAAGTTGACCACAACAGCATACACAATGTCTAATTTTTCTTTGGTTATTTCCTTATCACATTAATTTATATTAATTTATATCTGTAATAAGCAGAACCTGGTATATCTATTGTACTTGTCATTTGGCATTAAAACTTTTTAATGATTGGCTCTAACTAAATAGATTAAGGACAGGCTAAAATAATTGCTAATTATATTTCAAATGAAAATACATTTACAGAGGAAAAGGGGAGAGTGAAGAAATTGAAGGTGGTTAGAGACAGGGAATAAAATTAAAATAATGGACAATGATAACATTTCTAAAACAATCATACTATAAGGAGTGATTTTTAGAAAGTAAAAAATATATAGATTCATATGAAATTAAAATGGAAAACAGAGCCATATAACACAAATATACTTTGTGGGCCTGAAATTTTGGACAATAAGCCATCCTTTAAAGAAAGGAGTTAAGGGGCCGGCCCAGGGGAGGAGTGGTTAAATTCGTGAGCTCCTCTTCCGCAGCCTGGGGTTCACTGGTTCAGATCCAGGGCGCCGACTTAGGCACCACTTATCAAGCCATGTTGTGGCAGGCATCCCACGTATAAAATAGAGGAAGATGGATGCAGATGTTAACTCAGGGCCAATCTTCCTCAGCAAAAAGAGGAGGATTGGCAGCGGATGTTAGCTCAAGGCTAACCTTTCTCAAAAAAAACCCAAAGGAGTTAAGATACATGCCCCCTCTGACGTCTTTCCAGTT
The DNA here is from genome assembly GCF_021613505.1 of Equus quagga. Classification (NCBI taxonomy): domain Eukaryota; kingdom Metazoa; phylum Chordata; class Mammalia; order Perissodactyla; family Equidae; genus Equus; species Equus quagga. Next base: position 27,631,137 of record NC_060288.1, on the reverse strand, counting down.
TCACAGGCTATGACTCTCCATCTCAATTTTAGTCAATATTGGAATATTTCTGCCTGAAAATCACTTCAGTAACCAGGTGCCCTGGGACCTAGAGAGCAGAGCTGGCATCTCCTTTGAGTGCCTTCAGCACCTCCTTCCTTTATCTCCTGTTCACTGGCCTCAATTCTGGACTGACACAGGAGAAGAGAAATGGAGAATGGCCCTCAGAGTGTCTGGAAAGAGGAGGAGAAAAAACAGAAGGAGAGAAGAGAAAATGAAAAAAAATAGTGGCAATTGGAAATGGGTAAAGGTGGTCAAAGGGGACAAAGTGCCAGCCAGAAGGTGAATAAGTTCTGAGATGTAACGTACAGCCTGGTGACTACAGTTAACACTACTGTATTGTGTACTGAAAGTGGCTGAGGGTAGATTTTAAAAGTTCTTACCACACACACACAAAATTGCAACTATGTGAGGTGATCGGGGTGTTAACTTATTGTGGTGTTATCAAATCATTACATTGTACACTTTAAACTTATACAATGTTATATGCCAATTATATCTCAAAGCTAGAAAAAAAAATAGTGATTGCAGCAGACATTGTTATTACGCAGTCAGATTCCATACTTCTCTGCTGTCTAGATGACGGAGAGACCTCTGGGAAGATTCAAGGGCCTTCAATGTCATTTTTTTTCTCTGCCACTAACTAGTTGTGAGATACTCAACAGTCCAAGAATGTTGTCTTACAGATTCCACATTTCACTTTAACTTAGCTCACAGCTTCCCAGGAGCTGTGTTTTGCCAGGCCTCTGGAAGTCTCGATCTGCAAGTCTCGATCTGGAAGTCTCGAAGTGTGCAGCTTAGCAGTTGGCTGAAGACTGTCCTAGGAGGACCGCTCACCAGGGTTCTGGAGGTTCGCTTCTCTCCCGTACTCTGCCCTACAAATTTCATCAGCCTCAGCAGGCCCCGACTCTGATCTCTTTATCCTCAGCTCAGCGAGACCTCTGTGCCCCTCTTGGGGTCGCTTGCCTGACATGCAACCTGGAAAGTGTCTTCAGGCAGAAAGCCTGGGTGACAGCGGGGCTCATGTCATTGTTTCCCTTCCTAAGGGGTCACAGTCCTGTGTTCCCTGTTCACCAAAATGTGTACATAGTTGCTTCATAGATTACACCCAGTTTTATAGTTAGTTTTGACAGGGGTGCTTGCCCAGTACTGGTTGCTCAATGATGGTGAAAAAGAAAAAGCTGCATTTTAAATTCATTTATCTAAGTTTTTGCATCACTACATCTGAAAGGATCCAAATATTTCTGTACATGAAAAGAAAACAAACTACATTGTTTAATATCTTTTATTAATTACAAGTGGTATAATTATCCCTCCTGGATGTTAAGCCAATGTAATATCATTCATTTTTAAAAACATATTTGTGATTCCGTCACCCAGTTTGTGTGGCAATCCCGCTATAGTCAAAGCTCACACGGAATAGTAATTCAATTAGCGAAGCATCCGCATCTGTTTTCACTGTTTTCTTTAAATTTCTCAAAGGGCTCATTATAGAAGCATTATCTCTGTCAGGGACCTAATTATTTGTCTTCATCTTCTAAGCAATTTACCTTTCATCTTTAATCTTGGCATCCTTGAACTTTTTCTTCTGTTATATTCGCTTCAGTTTTATGTAACTCATTTTAGGTCATCCATTCCTTTGGATTTTAATTTGCTGAGTTTCTTGTACTTTTTCTCCAAAGCTCCCTTACAATTAATATTGATCACTTTTCACCTCTACTATATTTATATCTCAAAAGTGCATCTTATTGAGCATCTTTCTAATTAACTCAAGTATTTTCTTTATGCCCTTCCTCATATTCAGGGGCATCTGGCTAAGAACCAGCCTTTTATATACTTAAGATCAATTTTACTTAGCATAATTAATACTTGATATTTTATTTTAAAATTCTCAGTACTGATTCACTTAGAATTATAATATTTTTAGTAAGCATGCCGTTTTGCTTTAGGATATAAAATACACATTAAGATAGTATCTCAGAACATATCAAGTACTCAGTCTACCAGTCCTAGCTATTAAGCTCACAATATCTCAATATCTAATTTTAATGTTCAGTGTTGACTTGATTACAACAAATGCTAGTTGTCCAAGGCAGTTCTCTGCATTTCTTTCATGATATAAAGAAGTAGCTGAATGACTGCCTCTTTTCCCTCATTAAAATGTCATTCTTCTTCTGCTTTAGGTGCTGCTTTCTTTTTGGTTCTTCCTCTCTTCGACCCTCCTAGCATTTTTTCCGCTTTCCCTTCATCTCATTTAAGTTATAACTACTCCATAAGGAAATACTCCACTTTTAGGTAATGTGGAAATTGAGATATAAATATGTTGCTGAAGTTATAGACTGAATAAGAAAATAAAAAATCAAACCCAGTTCTGATTCTTGATTCCATGTTCTTGACCATCACTATGCATTATCTGCAAACTGAAACTAACATAGGTACTGACTTTTTAAACGGAATAAAATCTGTCCAAGGTAGTGATACTTCACTGACTAGTAAAACTGTTCCTAATTTTCAAATCAGTCATACAAGTTAAACAATAGAATTATAAGTATTGCAGTTATACAAAGTGAACTGCTTAGAAATGCAGAAAATCGTATAACAGAGTCAATGTAAAACAGAGACACGGGTTCAACTTCCAATTTTTCCTTCATCTCAACATTAGAACAATGTTAATTAGTCAATGGAATCTATGCTGTGGCCACCAGCTGTCCTTGATAAGTCAAAGGAAACCATATCGAATATGTGATAAAACAAGAAAATTTGTTTCATCCAAATATCCATCCACCTATGCATCTGCTCATTCATTCACTCATTTATTTACTTAACAAATATTGATTGATCAATTATTATTTGCTAAATACTTTGTAATGCAATGAGAATGTAACAAAATCATTCTCTGCCTGACCTTAGTGAACTTTTAGTTTATAAGAAGAAACTACAGAAATAGAAGTTTCTCTTCCACGGAAGGGATAAGATGATATCTCAATATCATTTTATTAAGTTCTTAATAATTAATATTCTCTGTATTTGACTTAAGAAGAAAATTAAATATGTATTTTCTTTAAAAACCCTGGACTTATCACATTTTGATTAGGAAATCTAGTTATGGCAATAATTTTCATTCATCACTGTTTCCAGTATGGATGGCAAGAATGCTTTTTTATCTGTACACTCTTAGTTCTTAATGTTGGTTATCCTTCTGGATATGGATGGTTTTCATGAATGCATAGGAACGTCTCATGGCTCTCTTCTCTGAGACATTGGAGTGGGATTTCAGAGAAAATAAGTGGTTTTAGATTCTAAGGAGTTTTATACTCTTAGAAGTTCTGAGAGGCCCTTGATAAGAGTTTTCAACACAAATGCAATCATTTCCTAAGAAATCGAAGGGCAAAAAATGTTCCTCCAGTACATTTACTGTGACATTGTGCTTCCACACTATTTGTGAACTTTATTAAAGAAAATGAATGTAACCCTTTATTGAAAATTATAATAACTAGAATTAGGTCCCTGAAAGTTTTGAAAACAAAATAACTTGTGAAAAGTAAGACAAACATCTTCCTACCATAAAGTAATATGTTCTGACATTTCGGAGAAGCCTAGGTGATTTTATTGGACAGGAAAATCATGAGTCCATGAAGAAGCAATATTTATATTAGTACAATAATGATGAGTTCATGATATTAACAGAAGAAATTTGCAAAATGACAGAGAAAGTGAGAATCCCTGCCTTTTGTGGCTCCCTTCAAAGAGAGGCTCACAAAAATATTAATACATAAATAAGAAAAATAATCCTCAATTGGTAGTTGGTAAACTTTTCTCTAAAGGGGCTGATAGTAGTACTTTAGGCTTTGGGGTATATGGTCTCTGTTGCACCTACTCAACCCTGCCATTGTCCTGTGAAAGCAGCCACAGACAAGGTGTGAACGGATGGGAGTGTCTGTGTTACAGTGAAACTTAGCTGAACCAGAGGATGGCGCATGCGACTTCATGGGCTATAGCTTGCTGACCCCTTGCACTGGGTGGATGTGGGCATTTCAAATACAGTCCAAGTGATGGACAAATTGTTTGGCAATATGGGCCTAGCAATGCCATCATTACGTAATTGATATGAAAAAAAACTGTACAAAAAATTAGCAGCTTCCCAGATGAAGTGCATAAAAAGATGAAATAGAATAAATAACAGAATTTGTTTTAATATTCCTTTAGAAATACTTTTGTTGCTATTTTGTTAATGAGTCTAAACAGCATTTGCACATTATTGATGCAACCTTTTTTGTTCAAAAAAGAACATCTCCTCTATTTACTTTCTGTATTTTTTATAATAGATAAATATTGCAATAGCCATATGGTCTTATTTCTTCAGTAAAGTTTTAATATTTATATTGCAAATTTTTTATCCTCTGGGAAAGGGCTAGGTGATTTTTTTAATGATATTAATTTCAAATAAAACTTATTCTAAGAAGGGGCTGGCCCGGTGGTGCAGCAGTTAAGTTTGCGCGTTCTGCTTCAGAGGCTCCAGGTTTGCCAGTTCGGATCCCAGGTGCAGACATGGCACCGCTTGGCAAGCCACGCTGTGGGAGGCATCCCACATATAAAGTAGAGGAAGATGGGCACGGATGTTAGCTCAGCACCAGTCTTCCTCAGCAAAAAGAGGAGGATTGGCAGCAGATGTTAGCTCAGGGCTAATCTTTCTCAAAAAAAAAGTTGTTCTAAGGAAACTAAAGTTGATAGTAATGGTCATTTTTCAGAGGAACTCTATCTGTTTATCTCAGCTTTAGTCCGAGACACAAGATACATAAGTCCTCAAATCTCTGTGAGTTTATTAACTCTCCTGTCAGAAAATGAATTTGTCATTTAGATACTTTGTCTAGTACTTAGGCTAACTTACTCCCCTGGTCTTTTAAACTCTTTCTAAATTCTTGAATGCTTGAGGAGCTTTCCCCTGGAATTTCCTTCACCGTCTGACCTTCGAAATCGTAGGCATTCAGGTAGGCCTAGGTCAAATACCATCTTCTCCAAGACTCCCTTCCCTGATTGTTGTGAAATATTCATATTCTGTTTCTCAGAGAGAATCCAAGGCTCATGCCTGCAGGACGGCATCCCAGGTAGGAAGAGGGTGTTCTGAAGAAGCCAAGGATCTGTCCCATATGCCGGTGAAGGATCTCAGTCCTTGATGAGTTCAGAGGAGGGACTGGTGTCCCCTAATTATGGAACTAAAAAGCCCCCATGATCCAGTGGGTCCCTCTGTGGAGTGTAACATCTGGCTCAGAAATGCCTAGATGCCCCAATAAGTTCCATTTCTGAAGACTTACAATGTTGTTCGGTCATTTGCTTTTGTTTGCCAACATCCTCATATTGCCAAAGATAAGTTTACAGACTGGAGAGACCCAGGGTAAATTAAAAGCTTTGCATATTAGTTGTGATTAAAACACAGCAGGGGTTTTGGTCTGGCCCATCTCCCTCGAGAGTGCCACCATTTGGCAGTGGCTGAAGAGCATTGATAATCGCAGTCCCCTGGGGATGGAGAGGACCAGGAGAAAATAAACGCTGGCAAAGAAGCGCTCTGATTGGAGCCTCAGTGGCGGTCCAGAAGCTTCCTTTATTTTCATGTCCTGAGCCTGAGGCTTAGCCTCTTCTTTCTAGTGGGAGTTGAGGCAAGGCCAAATGAAAACATTCAGCAGTTGCCTCATGAGTGGCCCCTCTCTGGGGAGAGGTGAGCAAATTCTGGGACCCTGGTGAGACTTGGCACCATACTACCATCACTCTACTGGCTTTGATGAAAGTATGGGAAAATTAACCAAAGGCAAACTTTGCAAAATACATGTATATATATATTATAGAATTATTCAACCACAAAGGTTATCCAATATAAAGTAAAAAGTAAACAGCATCCAATATGAAATCATCTAACTTATCTAAAGCAAACCTCCCTATTAATACTTAATACCCAAGCAAGCACTTCTTTGGGGTAGGGGTGGAAGGCCACAGTCCTTAACCTCTGGAGGGTCCCTGTAGTGATCCATTAGTTGCTTTGTAGTTATGTTTGTGGAAATGGGCTCTTTCTGTCTCCCCAGCCCCAAGAGCTTCCTGGGTCATCACTGTGGATTGGACCAGGTGTGAGAGCTCCCCTCAGATGAAGGGGCAGAGCTTCCTAACAGAGATTTGACCTGTAAGTGTCCCAAGAAGGAAGGGACACGCACCCCTATGGCGGGAGCAAGGGTCATTGAGTTATAGAAGCTCAGGGTTTTATAATCACTGAACCCTTAATTTATGATTAGCACATACTTTCTGTTACCACACATCTAGATGCTTGTACATTTTTTAAATATGCAAAGTAGGCAGTCCTACAGTATTGATTCTCCATGTGATTAATCACATCTGGCTCTGACACTGGTTGTAGTTTTACTTAGATGGAAATTAGGCAACCTGATATGCTGCTCTTGATAAGGAGCAGTGTACTTCCCTAGAATCAGGTGGCTCTTAATGGCTCTAATAAAGTGTTAAGGCCATAATGGGGACTCAAGATCCTTTTTAACACCCACTTGCTACAAGACATCAAGAACGTTAATTTACATAGAAAATGGAGCTTACCTAGCATGCGCTTTAAGTTTTATGACTATCTTTGACCTCTTCCCCTTCTCTTCACCAACCCAGTTTAGCTAATGATGACCACAAATGTGTGTGGCTTACTTCTACTAACAATGAAGTTTCTTGGGAGTTGAGGCCACATTTTAATCAATTTTGTGTACTTGATGGAACCCAGTTGACCGAGGTATCTTGCATCATTGATATCTCTTTATTACATTCATGCCTGAATACATAAAATTTAAAATAACGACATGTCTTTAAAAATACATTGCAAAATACAGAAAAAAATCCCAATTGGAAACATTTCAATCATGATGTTAGTTGAAGTAGACATCTCCATCCACTAGGAAAGCCTAAATTGGGTTTCAGCAATTCTAAATAAAGATACCAAACTGCTAAAGTTTGCAGCTGTGTCTTTTCTGTATTATTTTTGGTAGTGTGATTGTTGTTATTACATTCTATTATCTGTTATATTTTCCAAATTTTGAAATTCAAAATTATATAGACAAAAAAATAGATCTAAAAAATGATCGGTGAAGAGAATACGTGTTAAGATAAATAGACAGTAAAACGATTCAAAAATTAAGTGAGCTACTAAGGAAAACATTCAAGCATCTAGAGTTTGAAACCAGTTAAAAATTGGTTGGAAATCTGAGGCAGAGAGCACATTCTCTGTGCGTGAAGATTGCCAGTGGTTAAGATAGTTGGAGAGATGTTTTTAGGTGAGTGAGGTAAATTATATACGAAAAAAAAATAGCAGTAATAAAGATGAAGGTGAAAAACAAAAAAGTGACAGTTAACTTGCTTATGTCTCCCAGGGGGGAAATACATGATGAAAACATGAAGTCAGACGTTTGACTTAGAGTTTACGTAACTGAAGAGCTTGCAAGCAACTTGAGAGTACAGTGAGGCAATTATAAACCCATCTCCATCTCTATTTCTAACTCTATTTCGATATCTTTATATACATATTCCTATTGAGGAAATTGTAACATTCACTGTTCAAACGAGATTTTGTGTCTGGTTATCTAAAACAGGAATGTGTTCGTTTGGAAAACATTTCCATCAGGCAGAATGTATATTTGGCAAACAGTATATTGTCTAATAATTTGAATAAGGACAGACTCTGCCTATTATAATATATCTAGAGTCTTATTTTCTTAGAAGCAGAACCCTCCTTGCCTCCCCAAGGAAGGACCTGTTTCATGTGGTTGATTCCTTAATGCACATGCTTGAAGAATGGCAGATGGTCTAAGACAGTATTTACTTAACTATTTTTGCTGAGTGGTGTGTACTAACTAAAGGCAGACGCTGAATAGTCCTAGGAAATAGAAATGATTTTTAGAGTCTGTGTAAAGGAAGAGCGAGTAGAGCAGTAATGTTCCAAGCCAGGGAAAGGAACTTTATGGGGGAATATAAGGATGTCTTGTGGGGAATTTGATTGAGCTTGTGCTGTGTGAGTGAGTCATCTTCCCTGCCCCCTGTGAAACTTTTGATAAAAATATCCATGTCTAGTTACCGTTTGTGGAGATGGGTTTGTGCTGAACATGGCTTCAAAGTGGGCACGGTGGAGAGGCCTATGCCATCACAACTGGGTTATAGAGAAACAATTACTTTCTCATTGTGCATGACGGGTGCATAATGAGGCAATCTACAGACAGATATGGCAAGGAGGTAAGTTACATAGAAATGGTGCGAGAAAGAAGAAGAACTTGCCAAAATGGTACGTTATAAACAAGCTTTCGTAGAAATGGGTAACAGTCCAAGTCAGTTAGACAAGACCTTTGAGATTGTAAGTAATTTCTGAAAAGAAATAAGTGTTTTTGTTTTTCCAATATTTAAGAACTGTCACATATTTGGTTATATTGCAATAAAATAATTATAGTGTCCAGGCATATATAGGAGCTATCAGACTTATGAAGTCTGTGGTACGATAGTGCACTGAAGACCAGCAGTAAATTTCAAGAAAACAAACAACACAATACGGGGTGAGTAAGTAACCAAAAATAGTTACCATCTCCTACTTATACTATTGCTGTAGACACCTAATGCCTCAAACTCTTCCCATCCTCCATACTGCACCTAGAGTGATTTAAAATTAATCCTGTCAGGATCAATGGTTAAACTTTTCCATGTTCTACAGAACAGTCTAAGCTTCTAAACATGGCTCCTGCCTTGAACTCCTGCCTAAGCCTTTCTTAGCATCATTTCTCACCGTTCTACTAATGCGTGTGTTTGCTCATGTTGTTTTTTGTTTATTTCTTACTGGAATACGTGAACGATTCCATTTCCCACAAATCTGTTTGCTCAAGTTGCTCATTCACTCAAGAGAAGTGTAGCAGATTAGGTCTTGCCTCCACCAGGAGATGAATCCTGACATCCTCTGGTGGGTTAGACGCTTTTCATCAATGCCCATAGAGTACTCGAGGCAGGATTTTGCCTTAGCACATAATAGAACGTATTAAAACAATCTGTTTATACATCTGTCTCCAGCAATAGAACATAAGTTTTCTGAAGTTAGGAACTTTCTGTAATTTATCTTTTGTGACCCTGGAAATAAGTAGAGGATCATACAGAGTACGAAGTTAATAAATGTTGGTTGAAGTCAGGGAGAGTCATTAGGAAAAACACAATTTTAAATTTCTCCTCTTACCTATTATTTTTGGTCTCTTCTAGTATGTATAATTTCATATATGACATGTAGTCATACTTGGCAGCAAAGAATCCTTCTAATAGAGAATTGTAATATATTTTATTCTAGTTTTACTTTATGATAAAATTTAAGTCTTTTTCTGGAACATTCCTCTTTCTTTAACTTGCCAATTCTGTAATTTCTACTCTAGACATAGCCTTAAGAACTACCTCACCATCCATATTTATTGCTAAAGCTTGATTTTAGGCCCTGGTTACAAAGCTATCTAGTGGGACTTTTTTTATTAATAATCTTGCCTATTTTATTCATCATTCAAACTATTGAAAAAGCTATTTTCAAAAGGTACAGACCAATATTTCCATTGCCTAAGGTATAATTCCAAATACATTATCAAGGAATTCAATGTCCTCTTATGATCTGCTTCCATCTACATGCCCACACATTTCTCATACAACACACTCCTTGCTTCTATACACGTTTCAACCACAGCCATCTATTCTTTTCTGAGTGCATCTTGTGTTTTTCCACCACTCTTTCTTTGCGTGTGTGTTTATTTATCATGAATTATTGTCTTTCCATTTCCATTGTCAAAACCCCACTCATCCCTCACATCCCAGTTGACATACTTTCTCTTCCAGAAAGTCCCCATACAGCTCTAGTCAGAATTAACATTATCTTTACTGTAATGCCAGGGAAATTTTTAATATTATGGCTACTTGTGTTTATATAACTCACTAAATTTTATTTCAAAGCGGGGAAAAAATGCCTTGTAAACTTCTGAGCTCCTTTATGATATTTAGTTGAAACACTAATAGTAATGGAAAATTCCATGTTTAAGGTCAGAATCTTGGAGTTGGAAGGGATCACGTAGTCTGAATCAAATTCATAATCTGAAGGACTGGGACACAGAAAACAATATTTCTTAAAGTAATTGAAATTTGAAGATAGAGCCTGGTAACTTGTCTGCCAATACATTTCTCTTTCCATCGTACCTTTTGATTAGCATATGCCATAGTAGCTTTTCCTACCAGAAGTTCTAGCTCAGTACTATCCATTAGAACTTTCTGCAACCACGGAAATGTTCTATATCTGCACAGTCCAATATGGTGGTCACTAACCACATATGGCTCTTGAATACTTGACGTGTGTCTTGTGCAACTGGGGAATTAAATTTACAGTTTCCTTGATTTTAGTTAATTTAAATTTAAATAACCATGTGTGGTTAGCAGCTACTCTATTAAACATTGCAGTGGACTATATCAGCAGTTTCCAAAAGAGCATTTTCCAAATGTGCTAACACCTAAGGTTTTGTGGTCAAGAAGGAAGAAATACAATTATAGTTTCCTTTTGATTTTAAAGGACATTTTTTTTAGTGCAGAAATGGCCAACATCCACTTATTTGATGGAATAAGGTTATTGGACGCTTTTCCCTGGTACAGAACAAGCGGTAGCTCATAACGACTGAATTCCAAGTAAATAATGTCCAGTTAGGAAAGATGATGTGCACTGGATAATTAAGGAGATGACTTGATTCAGTCTATTGCAATTGAGAGAATGTTCATTAATGAACATCTCAAAGAAAAGGAAGGGAGCAAGCCTGAGGTCTTATGGAGGCAGGCAGACAAGGGAGTCATGAGGAAGGATGGAGATGAGTCTTACTCTGAGTAATTGAAGAAGGGTGGAAGTCGGAATATACAAAAACAGGGTAATCCTTAGCCATTTCTCTGAACACAAAATGTTGGGGGAGATTTTGCAACCACCCCTGCTTTCCAGGGAGATGTATGTGGATATATACATAAAAAACTTCAGGAAGAATTAAAATCTCGCAAATTTTATCTATTTACATTTCCTCGCTTCTGTTCAAAGATCTTGGGAGTCCAAGTTAGGAACTTTTGCTCTGCGGTTTCCTACCGAATTTCCAGTGGGAATTTTTTGTTAGTTTACTTAGGAAAAATTGAATTATACATTCTTTAATTTAAATAAATTATCTAGCATTTAGAATCAAATTCTGAAACATTTATTGAACATCAGTTATACTGGACAAGCAGTAAATAATTTAATATATTTTTATCTCATTTCATTCAGTCAATATTCATTTTACAAACAAGGAAACTAAGGCTAATAAATTTCAAGTGATTTCCTCCATTTAGATGTGGACCTTCTATTTCCGTATATTTAGTTATTAGTAATTTCAACATTGTGTAAGGGAAATATCATCTAGGATCACCTCAGCCCCTATGATTATAGATAGCAATTGACTTGAACTTTGGGATTGGTGGGCAATCTAACGCCCACCGTGAGATTTCTGCAAATGCCAGTGTCTTTATTACCTGTGGTCGCCTCACATTTTGAGCTCTTGTTTTATACAAATTAATTCTATTTATGGAGCATTTCATCTTACCTTTAGTGAATACAATATCTCTGTTTTGAACCACATCAAAATGAATTTGTACCTTAGGCCCTTCCCTTCAATGACACACACGTGCACACGAACAACACATCCATGCATCGTCACACTCACTCTCCAGTGTGAGTAGACTGATATCCCTGGATGTCTTCATGACTCAGGTTTTTCTCTGTTTACTCAGAGTTCCATGCTCTAGCATGGCAGTATAGGAGATCCCAGAGCTCTTGGTCTGTCCTCTCCCTACCCCAGTCCCAACAATGTCAGCCCAGCCCGTATATCCAAGCTCTGTCCTCCTGCTCTCCAAACAGATGCCCCTTGGTCCTGAGAAAGAGGTCTAAGCGGGCCTTAGAAACTGTCTCGATGCTGTTCAGGGATTGTGGTCTTGCAGGAAAGATGTAGTATGCTCGGGACGGCCATGTCTTTGTTTGCCCTGTACATTCCTGGTACCTTGGGAACGGGTGTGACTGGAGGAGGGAAAGAACAAGGCTGTCTAAAGGGCAGAGCCCAAGGTAGGGGTCCCTTTTGCTTAGTCTAAGGGTGGAATGAAATGATGTGGCATCTCTGAGACCTAGAAGTTATTCCAGAAGCAATATGAAGGTTGGTTTGGAAAAGATTGAGTCTCAAGGCAAAATGATGAAGGAGCTTTTGTGATACATGAATCTACTAGAATTGGGAGAATGACAAAGGGGATAGAGAGGAAGGGGTGGACAGATTCAAGAGATATTTAGGTGGTCTGATCAATAGAGCTCAATGGGCAACTAAATCCCAAAAGGAGAGGAAAACGTTGGAAATGAGGATGAATCTGAGCTCTTTGTAGGGAGGCCATTAAATGGAAATATAACTTTGTTCTAGAATTCTCTCTTCTACATTGTGCTCTCTTTCAGGTTTTAAAGCAGTCTGCAATGAAAATCTGGAGCATAACCATAATTTTACAGCTTGATTTTTGTCTAATAAGATGAAAGCTAATTACTATTATATTTTTCAATCGATTGCTTTTGAAACACTTTCTTTGAAGACACATCTATTTATGCTTCTAGTTATGTATACTTAAAAAATATGATATAATTTATTGTGGTGTAGATAGTTTTAAATGCTGTACAAACATAAGCAGTTATGCATATTCAAAATACTATCATATTAGTAACCAAATTAAATCCCTCTTATTTTTCCTGTTTCACTGAGTTTGTTGAATGTTTTCTTTCTTTTTTTCTTTTTTTGAGGAAGATTAGCCCTGAGCTAACATCTGCCACCAATCCTCCTCTTCTTTTGCTGAGGAAGACTGGCCCTGAGCTAACATCTGTGCCCATTTTCTTTTACTTTATATATGGGACACCTACCACAGCATGGCTTGACAAGCAGTGCATAGGTCGACACCCGGGATCCAAACTGGCGAACCCTGGGCTGCCAAAGCAGAACATGTGAGCTTAACCACTGAGCCTCTGGGCTGGCCCTGATTGTTGAATGTTTTCTTGAACCTAACTTGACCCCTTAAAGAGTAGATGAAATTCTTTCAAGTTGCAATACATCTAGTCTAATCAGGACTCCATGAAAAAAAAACAAGTTGTTTTTAAACCAAACCTATGACAATGATAACTGCTGAATTGGAAAGGAATTGTTTAATTATTCATGTAAATTTAATTATACCAGTTTAAGTAGAAGCTTGCCATAAATATTAGTCAAACAAAAGATAATTATTTGAATGACATTACCTCTAACAAAGCAACATAAACAGACTGAACTAATTAAGAACTAAAATGCATATGCTGTAAACTTAATGTGAAATTTTCAGTTACGATATTGCATTCTATAACTTGATAAAGTAGAGTTTATTATTACTGCCGTCATTAAAATAAACCCTCCTTATTGCACTTATAATGTTGGACTCCTACAGATAACATTCTAATGAGGGTATGATGCATTTTGATTGAGTTACCACAAGGGAGAAATTTAATTTAATTAAACTGGTCTTCATTAAAGTATTGCATTCAAGTAAAGTAATTATATGGCACATACAATATGGAAGAAATCCTGCTGTTTAAAAGGGAGAACATTCAGAATAGACCAACCATGATTTTATTATGGAGCACCTTCCTCGATAATTAACCTGCAACTTGAACATAATGAGACAGCAAACAGGCTAACGTTCTTTGATGCTCGGTTTTTAAAATCACATCTTCTATATAAAAATATCCATATAGAATTTATACATATATAATATGTATATACATATCTGTGCATATACACAAAATATTATATATGTAAAAGTGGTAAAATGTATATTAATGTTTATACTCAATTAGCAAAACAGTAAATATATACATACTATACATATTTTTGATATGTCTTATTTTTGAGAAACATTCTCTATAGATCTAACACAGTTATTGAATATACCTAGCCTTCTTGAATAATCAGTTTATTAACCTAATGTTAAGCAATTCCAAAAATGGAGTAGGTGGATAGGTACCCGTAAAATGTTAGTTTGTGGAAAAATTGCTTATGACCATTACAGTAGCTGACTGATATCTCTACCAAATTAATAATACTTCATATATAGATAAAGAAACCTGACCTCAGATGTTAAAGAGCATAAATGATAACTTCAGTTATTACTACTTTTTCTTTCAGAGTCTCAAAATTAATAAAATAAAAGCTGTGAAAATTACTGTACTTCTAAATGAATCCATTAGTTAACTGGTTGCTTAATTGAGTTTATATATCAAAATCAGCAAAATATAAGAGTTTTCCTTCCTTTATCTCTGTTTTCATTGTCTATAAATGCTTCCTTGTTTCTTCAGTTACTCTCTTGACCACTTCTTCTGAAGTGTTCCCTGGATCTTTCCTTTGTTATTTACCTGGTAAACCACACTAGAACCTTAGTTATCGCTGTCTACCGTCTTGTACGCAAATGATATCAAATTGCATATCAAGTTGTATATCAAATGGGTACATCAATCTGGATGTACCTCACACTTACAGACTTACTCTTTTTTTCTCTCTGCACATTTCCATTCCCACTAATGGTGCCTTATTCTAGGCTTTTGGTATCTAATGTCAGGGCTGCTGGCAGCACCAGCGTCGTAGGCAAGCAGCTACTGCAGCTTCAATGGGGCCTCCTGCACAGAAAGCCCTGCCCTTGGGTTAATGCCCTGAGATCACATCCGAAAATTCTTAATTTCAGCTTTGAATTTGTGTTTTATACGTGAAGTCTGAAGAGATAATGGAGCATGGGCTGGGCAAATAAAAAAGAAAAAAACATGTCAGAAGGGAGACTAAGGAAAGAAAAAGTGTTCTAGTTGAGTACACTTGATGGCACTTTTTTCCCTGCTTTTTGAACAAAGGGCCCTGAACTTTCATTTTGCACTGAGTCCTGTCTGCCTGATGCATGGGATAAGTTTCTCACTCTGTTTCCTCATTCTGGCTTCCCTCTTCCCTGGTCCATGCTCACGTGTGCCTGTCACATCCCGGCAACGTGAACTCCAGCCTCCACCCCCCTGCCCAGCCCTATTCACCAGCATTCCCCTGGTTACAGCAGATAATCAGTATTTTCTCAAATCATCTGCAGCTTATCTCACCCTGCCCTTGTTTGTCATATATTTATGCCTAGATTTCTTCCCCTTTCCTGGAAGCCACCCCTTTTTTTGGAAATAAATCTTTAACCTGCAGCTTCTTGCTAAAATCCTTGCTTTTCCCACTAGTATTTCCAGTGGCTCTCATGAAACATTTCTTTCTGTCTTGCTTCCCTTATATTCCCTGACTTCTATGATGATTACTTAAGTATTTGTCTCCATTGTGTGTGTTCCTCAAACCTCACGTGCAGAATCCATGTTTTAATGATTTGTATATGTCAGTTCTAAAATAATGCCTTACAGGCAGTGGGAGTTGGATGTAGGTCTTTGGCTCTGAATTGCTTCTTTATTAACAGTTAATGACATTTCATTGCCAAACAAATGAACTCCATCATTTTTATATGGGTCTAAAATTGCATACAATTGTTAAAATCGTAAAAGGACACAGAAATAATTGATTTTTAATTATAAAACCCTATGTTCATTTGATTAATTGCAATAAAATGACTTGATTATTAAATTCCATTTCACCTCATGATAGAATTTAATCAACCCTTTCTAAATACATACTTGTTTTCAAGATGACACGTTTGAAGATTTGTGGGCACAAATTCATGTGTTTTTGTGTAACAATTCCAACCTATCTTTTTTATGTGAAACACATCAATATTATATTTAAAATAAAATTATTCTTAGTAAGATTTTCTAAATAACTAGATTCAGATCAATTCATTTCTTTTTAGTATGAGAGATACATTTGCAGAGATTTATGGCTAATACAACCACTGTAGCAGTTAGAAAATAACCTGTATCCATAGGTGTTTCCTAAGAAACATGGTGTAATATATTAGAGTTTTGAAAGGTACTTGTACACATTTCCACCAAGCCCTGGTAGGAATGTCTATTTTATCACTTGTATTCTCTATCCATTTATTTTAACTTCTCATTTAAGGCATAAATATATATTTGAGGAGTTTTGAAAAGGTAGATTGTAGATTTTCTTGTTGCTTTTATGTATATGGCCATTAGACCATAAGGTGAACAGAGTGCACACAATTGCACATTTTCTTCCTTCGCACGGACTCAAAGACCCTTCCTTCCAGGAGCGTTCATTCCACAGGAGGCTTAAAAGCTTTTGTATTTTCTAAAATGGTGTTCACTGCTCAATTTCTCAAAAGTGAGAAACGGAAATCAAAATAAGAGCTATTTTGGTTCACCACAGTGTTTTTTTCTTCCAATATTCTTGAATACGTAAAAAGCAGGTTGAATTTGCAAATACGTATATAGGATAATAGAGACATTGATAGTATTTAAATTTTAAGGTTTATGTGAAGATGGCCACTTAAAGGTTTGTAAATTGCTTTAGTCAGCAGAATCTAATTTGAAGCTCTTAAAATTGTGTCTAGTGGGTAGTTGAGTGTCGTTAGCCTTATTCTTCAGAGGAGGAAATCAAGATTCAAGAAGGTTATTTGGTTTACTCAAACTTAAAAAGTGGAAGGGCTAGAATTCCAGAGCAGGTCTTCTGACACATGGTCCAATTCTCTTCCACTGTTTATTAGAGAGATTTTCTCCTCCTTGTTTTCTAATTTATCAGGCTAATTTTCCAGGGCTTCAAGAAATGAATAAAAGGTTATGAGAGTAAAATTTGAAGATATAGCATGTACTTAAGTTTTCCACAAACTCCACAACATTTGCATATAATAAACGCAGATTTCTTCTCGGATTTTTCTAGAAGTATGTTTAAAGGGTGCTTTACAATAATTTTAGTTCAGTCTGGAAATAGCTTCCTATATCACATTATGAGTCATGGTTTTTCCCATGTACATTGATAAAAATGTCTAATTCTTTTTACCTTGCCAATATGGATATCTGGTATATTCATCGTATCTAGTTTCTAATCCCCAAATTCGTCCTCATTTATAAAATGGAGATAATACCTACATTAAGGAATAAATTCAATCATATGTATATAATTACAATTTTTGACATAATGTTTAATAAATCATATTTTACAAAGCATAATGACTATAGCAGGAAATGATGTCAGCTAGCACAAGAGTCAAGTTATAATGAAAACCTTATAGGATGATTCCAAATAGATGATTCTTTTAAAAAGTCATCTATTTTTATGTGTTTTTAAAAAATTCCATTCAAATCAGTTTAACATAAATGTAAATTAAATATCAGACTCCATATAAATTATACACAACTCATTTCTGATTATGAACCAAACTGCTCAAAAGCTTATGCTTTTTGAAAATTAGTTTATCCTATGAGAAAAGGATGCTCTTTCACTCACTGCTAATCTTTTATCAAATTATTTTTGTAAGTCATATATCTTAAAATGGTATCAGTTAACAACATTATTATATTTGAAAAAAATTCAGTAAAAGCAAGATTTCTGTGTATTAGGATTTTCTGCTAAAATTGACATTGTTACTTTGTTCTTGAAATTTTTATAGCCCTTTACCCATACTAAATAATTCATATTAACAAAATATTGGAAATGAAATGTCCACATCTAATTGATGATTCTACTACCTTCTTCTTGAAAATACATAATTCTCTTCTCTAGCTCAACATACCATTCACTCTTGTCTAATTAACTTTGCCTAATTAACTTTGTCTCTTTCTTAATTCTTTTATCACTAAGTAAATACACTGTGCCTTGAGAGAACTTGTTAAATTTCTCATACATACGTTTAAAAATGTAAAGGTGGGGACTTTTTAAAATGAATAATCAGATCTTTCTATATACTCTTATTTTTAATTTTATCAAAGAAGTGAAATTATGCATACCTCTCCAATTATATTTATATTGTAGAGTGCTAATAGTACTGAGTTTCCTGTTTACTGGTCAGAAAACACAGTTTAAAACACTAAAAAAGGGGCTGGCTGTGCGCTCTGCTTTGGAGGCCTGGGGTTTTGCGGGTTCGGATCTTGGGTGTGGACATGATACCGCTTGTCGGGCCATGTTGAGGCAGCATCCCACATGCCACAACTAGAAGGACACACAAGTAAAATATGCAACTACATGCCAGGGGGGGTTGGGAAGAGAAAGCAGAAAAAAAAAAAAAAACAGTAAAAAAGAAACTAGTCTACAAATTCTATACTGAGAGTGAAACGTGGTCCAGGTCCTTCCATATGTTTCATGATTACATGGGAAGTTATCTTCCCAGCTGGATTTGCCCAGATTCCCCTTTCTGCCCACCTCTCCCTAATATTTAAAATTTCTGCAGTGGGAAGCAAACATGGAATTTTTCTTCAAAAGCTTTTCTCCCCAGAATCTGTGGCATAACTTTTTAGTGTCACCTGTGTCGCAAGACATGCAATGTCCATGAGTGCTCTTCCACACACTGACTCGTACAGCAGGTATGTTTCACAGACAGCTTGGAGAGCTATAGCAACTCACATATAAATTTGGCTCCTTTCAAAACCTGTAAGAAGAAAAGCTCTTAGTTCTTATTATTCAACATAATTATCTTCCAAACATAATGTCTAAAACTTGTGTCCATAATTTATTATTAACTGTATTGGCTGCCATATCGGTATTGATTCTTTCTCTGAATCACAGTGGCTCGAAGTAATTTGTTGGACTTTTGGTTTGCGTTATGTTTTTAATGAGAAATTCAATTTACATAGATCCTTAAAATAAATATGTAGTGGAAAAGACTACAAACATCTTTCCATATAATTCAAATGCATATTTTACACTACATCTAACATGTGGCCCTCTGTTTTCTCTGATTGTCTACTGGCTGTTACAGTTACATCTGTAGCCCTCATGGATGGCTAAGAATTATTCAACACTTGGCTCACACTGGTATTTCTTCATCCATTCTGCTGTCTGCTTTCTTTTCATTCTTGGTATTTCGGTTCCTTCTTGCTACACTTCTCCATCTGTCTCCATGGATTTGCTCTCTGACTTACTGAGCTCTCAGCTTGTTGCTTCAATTAACTTTTCAGTGGACCTCCTGGCAGCTTCCATTGTTTCCTGCTGCTCTGAATCCCTGTGCTTGCCCCCACCCCTCGTTTATCAGTAGTCAGCAGGTTGAACTATTGTCTGGAGCTCTGTGGGCTCCCTGCTGATTTTATCACTAATTCCCTACTGATCTTTTGTTACACTTTGATGTCATTTTCTACCCAATTCTTTCTTCAGGATGCTGGCATGCATCTTGTAAGACCCAATGCTAGGAGAGCAGTTTTCCCAAAAACTCTTAATCTAGAATTTATTCAGTTACTTTCTCTTTTAGAATTGACCAAGAGAGAAGTATAGTTCCCACTGTGTCTACTGGGAGAAATATACTTACATCTGACAAGGTGTTTATATAAATAGACACTATGGCTAGTTGCTGTGATGTTAGCGTTTCAGTTCCAAAATATTCCCCCAGTGACTTGTTAAGCAGCTCTCTCCTTTCACAGACTTCACTGTGATATCCTGAAGGTAGTTACCTTAAAGAGGATTAGTATTACTTACTATTTACTCTTCAAGAAGAATGATGCTGCTGTTTCTTTGTCTGATTTAGCAATCTTCTGTGGCATTATGTTTTGATTACTATGAGGTCCCATTCTCAAGAGTAGTGTTCACAGTGTAGATGTAAGGTAAATTCTTCTCATTGCTGAGTTTAGTATTTTTCATGTTGGGTATCACATGAGAATTGGGAGGGACTCCTCCAGGACTCATAACTCCCTGGGGACCAATGTTAAGTTTCACATCCACTCTCAGTGTGGTTTCCGGTACTCACACACAACTTCCAAAGCCTGAAAACTTTCTAAGGAAAAGTCAAAAAGGCTTTTTTTCAGTCTCCTAAGAAAATAATTTCTTTAAAAACAACTTAAAAAATAGTCTGACTTAAACCTGGAAATTGTAAATGTATTACTTATGCGCAACTTTCGGCCAGGCGCACTAATGCATGTAATGTAAAATGCGTGTAACCAATGCAAAACAGGGGAATAGAACTGTAGGAGTTTAAACTATAGGATTTAAATATAATGGAAATAACATGAGCTTTGGAAGTAGATATTTTTGTGTTTAAATCTAGCCTCTGACATGTTTTAGCAATATAATCTCAAACATGATTATAATAATGAACTGTGGTTTAGAATAAATCAATGATTTTCCAAGGTTTTTTTTTTTTGGTTGCTTGTTTGTTTTCAATAGCAAAACTTCAAAAAAAAACTCATACATAATCTCAATGTATTTGTTTTACAACAAGAATAGTCAGAGCCTTTCTGGTTGGAGTGTAAGTGAGGGACCCAAAGTTCTGAATGGTTTTTCTTCAACTTCTCCCAGAGGGTGGCTCTGAGAAATGTTTTTATTTCTTTAAGCTTCTGTAAAACACAGTTTGAAAGCCTCTGAACTAGATAATATTTCATTGTATGAATTTTTAGATATAGCATATCATGCTACTATCCTTTTGTTGCTGTGTTTCAGATCTGCTTCCCTCTCTAAGACTGAGGATCCAGCATTTGACTACCAGCCTCTCATCCTGCTCCCTCTCTGAAGTAAAGAGTAGTAGTGACAAAGGGTCAGAGCTACTTCTGCTCTGGCAGCATCTCCACTCCTACGTCCTCCCAGGCACTCTGTCTCACCACCACAAGGCGCTCTGGTTATCCCATGACCAATCCCATCAGGTGCTTAGCACAGGCTAAATCAGTCACCAAAAATGCCCTTCGCCAACTCATGTCATTTCTCATCAGCCCAAAACTCATACTCATGGGGCTTTGCCTGCCTCCTAATCTGATCTTTCATTCCCTCCCAAAATACCAAAACTCTTCCAACTGTGCCCTCTTATGGTTGCAATTCTCTTATTTACACTAACTCCCTTGCCCTTCTCTCTCTCCTTTCAATAACCATATAAAATCCTAAACCTACAACTGAAATTCATGCCAATTCCCATCAGCTGAAGATAAAATTTTTCTTACTTTAAAATTATGCCCTCTAGGCTCAAGTGACTCCTAATCTGTTTGGGAGGCTTTCTTTATTTTCTTAGCGTTTTTTCACTCTCCTAGAGAATTATTTCATACATTCTCTGTACATAAATCTTTAACGTCTCCTTCCTCATCTTCACTCTCTGCTGATGACCTTGGTTCTTATATAACTGAGAGAAGAAAAAGAAGAATTTCTACATCTTTCCATCACCACTTATCCTGACTTCCTGCATTTTCCTTCTAACTTCTAGCTCTACAGATCAACACTCTACAGTCCTGTATCCATTAGATCTCATCTCTTTTTTTATCCAATGATATTTCTCTAGCAATTACCTCCCTTCTGTATCATGTATCAATTCTTTTCTCGATTGGATCATTCCCAACAGCTTACAAAACCGTGATAAAGATCTCCTATCTTAAATGAAAAACTCTCTCTTGATCCCATGTCCCTTTCCATGTGTTGCTCTATTTCTCTGCTGCCAAATTATACCAGAACTCCTTAAAAGAATTGTCTGTACTTGCTGGGTGCCATTCCTTTGAAATAACTCTTGAAATAACTCCCCCAAAATTACTAGTATTAAGGTTACTAATGCCCTCAGCATTATTAAATAGCATAATTAATAGTCTGTCCTTGTTTCATTTGACACTGTTGCTGACCCTTTCTTTTTTGAAACAGCTCATTTGGCTCCTGGTACTTCATTGACTTCCTTGCTCCTCTTCCCTCACAAGCTACTTGGTTTCAGTTTCCTTTGCTGCTCCTCATCTTTCTAACTTCTAAACATTGAAGTGTCTTCCTTGGAACTCTTGTCCATTTGTATCTCAGTAACCCCTGTGTGATCTCATCTGACCTGATGATTTTATATACTATGCTTTAATATGTATCTTCCAAATTTCTATCTCCAACCTGCACCTCCCTGCTGAACACTAGACTCATATATCGAGTAGCATTTGGATGTCTAATAGGCATCTCATGTAACATATCTAAACCAAACTCC